>NW_007254771.1:49831-184599 GCF_000164805.1 Carlito syrichta | reverse complement strand
GCCAAGTTGCTTGGACTGGTCTTGAACCCGCAGACTCAGGCAATCCACTCGCCTCAGCCTCCCAAAGTGCTGGGATTACAGGCTTGGTGCCATCATTTTTACTATGCTGCCTCCATAGTGGAAGTCTCTGCTGGGCACTTGTTTTTTTAAAAAATTGAACACTTCCTAACCAAAAGAAGACTTCTTTTCTCTTTCTTATTCATGGTGTATTTTTTTTAGACATAGATAGGTGTATGAAGGGGAACACCTCCCAAAACAGAATTTACTTATTAAAAAATACGTATTTATTCTTACATACTTAAACTTCAGTCACCTTCAAAGTACTCTCTATTTGATACAATACACCTACCGTGATGCTTTTTCCACTGTTCAAAACAGTTTTTGAACTCATTGATTTTGATGCCTTTAGTGCTTCTACTGTTTTTTGGGTCCAGTTCTTATATATTGACAAAATGTTTCCCTTTGAGGACTTTTTTCATCTAGGGAAACAAACCAAAAAAAGTCACCTGGACAAGATTGGGTGAATAGGGAGGGTACGGCATGAGAGTCAGGCTGTTTTTAGTAAAAAACTGCTCAACATTCAATGTGGTGTGTGTGCAGATGTGTTCGTAAATCACCCATAATGAAATGGGCAAACATGTTGAAAGAATCTCCAAAAACAATTCACTGAAGCTGAATGCAGCCTCTCACAACAACATTAGCTGGTACACTGATGCTGATAGCCTCCTAGAACACTTGCCTAGTGGAAAAAGCCTGTACTACAAGGGATGTGCCCTCCAAAAGATAATTCTGGTTTTTTTTAGGTCCCCTTTGTGTATTGTGCTGTAAAGTCTACCTACTTCTGGCCAATCCATTTTCACTGGTATCTCATCCATGGAAGGTGTTGGGTCTGCCTATGCAAACACTTTTAGTTTGGGCTCATCATCTACAGAAGTCGTGTTTTTTCAAATTCTATAATAAATGAACCGCAGACACTCCATTTCCCCAAATGGCTGCAGCAAATATCTTGCCTCTCTGCCTGTCCTCATGTTTTCCCCTCTGCCTAGCATACTTTCCCCCAGTTCAGATGGCATAACATTCGTGAGAGCTCCCCAGGGATCACTGGTTACTCTCTGACCTGTGCTCAAACAGACCCATCTCCAGGAGGGCACCCCTGTTACCCTTCTGAGGTTATATGTCTGTTTTCGCAATGGACTATGAGCTCCTCAAGGGCAGTGGCCATGTCTCCTTCATCTATCTGTGAATCATGAATTTCCTGCACCTAGGAGGACAAGGTTGTGGTAGGTGCTCACGTGCATGTTCACTCATCCTATTGTTGACTCATTGCGGTTGCTACTGTTGCCTTCCTCAGATTGCTTGCCTGCCTCGTGAGGAGCGAACTCTGCAGAAATCCCAGCCAGAAAGAAATCTGATGTGCTAGTCACAGCAGCTCACCTGCTGGCTCACGGCTGTGAGTGTGATGTGATGATCACACAGCCCAAAGGCCTGGGCTTCGTTCACAGGCTCGGATATGTCTTCTGAGTCATGCTCGGCCAGCTATTGCCTGGGTCTCAGTCCAGGGAAGGAGAAGACCCAGCTCTTGCCAGCAGCCTCTTCTGGAGATTTTGGCTGCTAGTTTTGACTGCTGGGGATTCTCTGAGTCTGGTTCAGTCTCAGTCTCTATTTGAAATGAGGTTATCAAGGCAGACACCCTTGGAAGAAGACAGTTTGTCTTTTGGGAATCTATATTTAATCCAAGGGGAGATTGTATATTCTTAGCTGCAGCCTGGGCTGACCAGACAAACCCCAGATCCTTCTCAGGTTGGAGGTGTAGGAGAACTGTGGAAACATAATTTGTCACTAAGAAGGAGACAAAACTGACTGAGACAATATTCAAAGACAGGGGAATTGGACAGATAAGTTAGAGGATAGTTAGTGTTTGCTTGTTTTTTTTTCTTTTGAGTGAACAGAAAGGAACATCTTTTGTTTTGCCAAAGAGAAAGGCTTTCAATGAATCTATTAGGAAAAATGTCCTTGGCATCCATAGGTTGCTGTTGGGCCTCTATTGGGCCTTCAAATTTTGGATTCTTGAAAGTTAGGTCATTTTTTCCCTCCCTCTCTTCATCCTAATCTTTGTATCTGTTAGAAGGATCATCAAGCCAAGCTCCATTTCCCAGTTCTTTCTTGCTTGAATGACCACATTGCAGAGGTGCTCCAAGCTAGATACGGACACTTTCTTTGACAGGTAACCCCCAACTCCTCCCACTTCCCCTCTCCAGCCTAGAAAGCTCATTCTGGGTCACATAGCACTGAGAGTTGAGAAATTTCTCTCCTAATAGAGAGCAAATTTCTGTCCCTGCCATTGTTTCTATCTGTTGTTTCAATTCTACCTCTTAGTGTAGAACAAATATGTCCCTTCAGTCCCTGCCTGCAAGTATTGTGCTTTTTTTTTTTTAGCTAAATAATCCATTTCCTCAAGTTTTTGTTCTTGCAATGCTGCTTCAGGACTTTCTTTTTTATTTTATTATAAAGATGTGGAGTACGAGTCAGGTTAGGTATACCAACGTTCATTATGCAGGTACCCTTGTTGATGAGGTGTGCCCCTCCTTCCCCTGGCAGTTTCCCTCAGTTGCCAATCCCTCCCCACCTCCCCTGGCAGTTTCCTGCTACTGCCAATCCCTTTCTTATAGTATTAGGTTCGGACTTTCACTTGAACCAGTGTCCTTTGAACACTCTTCGTTTGTCCCTCTTGAAGTCTGTGAAACCCAGATAAAGTGGGAGGGCTCATGCCATTCTCCAAGAAGCCCTTGTCAGTAAGGCAGAGTGAGTGAAAGGAAATTTATTTATTTACTTATTTATTTTTGAGTTGGAGTCTCACTCTGTCGCCCAGACTGGAGTGCAGTGGCCGCTCCCAGCCACCATACCCTCTACCTGCTGGGCTCCAGCGATCCTTGCGCCTCAGCCTTCCGAGTAGCCGGAATTACAGGCATGCGCTACCACGCCTGGCTGATTTTTTGATTTATTGTAGGGATGAGGTCTCGCTGCCCAGGCGGGTCTCGAACCTGCGGGCTCAGGCAATCCACTCACCTCAGCCTCCCAAAGGCGCGGGATTACAGGCTGAGCCACTGAGCCCAGCGAGACGAAATTTAGATATTTAATGAAGTTATTTGAAAATCTCAAAGAGGTCATTTTCTAACTCACAGCATAACATCGTAAAATTCATATTTTCCACATTTTTCTATTTCTCTCTTCTTCAATTTTATAGTCTCTCATCTTTCTCTATCAAAATTCTGAGAAAACTCCCCAGCTCAGCGCAGGCAGGGTATCTTAGTTTCTTCTATTTTCTCTTTAGGCTCAGTTCTTTATTACTAGGGAGGGAGAAGGGTGAAGTGAGAGGAGAGGTTTCAAACATATAATTAAAATAAAAAGTCTTCATTATGTATGGATTTGGAATTGGTCAGAGGAATGACCGCAAGTGAAACCTGATCAAAGTAGATAAAACGTATCCATATCCCTCCTATTTAATGCTCTACTTTAAGTAAGAGAGCTTCAAATATTATTGACTTCTTTGGCGGAACAATTCTTCTACTGCTGTTAAAACTTCCCATGAACTCAAAAGCTTAGAGAATTTATCTAGGATTTGAAGTTGAGGTGGGCACAGATTCCTGCAGGAAGCAAAGGCATAAGGGAAGAAGGAAGAAACTGTTTAAATTCTTGTAGTTTTATTTTGTTAAATTAGAGGTCCAGTGGTTTGTAAGTGAAAGATTGCTTCTTTGTTTTTGTCCTCTTTCTGTAGGGCTGAAGGGTACAAATGACTGTGGTGTTCCCCCACCAGATTTGTTTACCCGGACTGTGGTAGTTTCCAGTAGTCATTTGTGAGCTGGAGGTTGGTACTTCTCTCCCGATCTAATGGGGCCTTCTTGTCCCTGGTTTTCAGGGTGTGAGGGCTGACTTGGGGGTGCTGTTACAGGCCCTGTGGTCTTCTTCTTTACTTGTCTTGGGTGATAGGATTGCCCACCAATTCAATGCTTTCCTTAATTGTCCTGGTCTGCTCTATGTCTGGGAGAAATTCCTCATATATTTTGATTAATGATAACATTCCTGAGACATTTATCTAAAAAAAATTTTTTAATCATTTTAACAAGAATTTGGGAGTGAGGAAAAGTAGATCCATGGGCACAAATGGACAGTTTCAGTTAGAACTCAGTAAAGTTAAATTTCAGCCACATTGGGTAATGCAGGATGGGCAGGAACGGTGAACTGTATTGAGGCTGGTTGTTTAGATGATTGTAATGTTGTTGCTCTCTATACATTTTCAAAGCATTTCCATGTCCAGTACTTCATCTGGTTTTGCAACAGATTTGAATAGGAGAGCTGCAATTATTACTCATACTCTAATTCCAGAAAATTCTCAAAGAAGTTACCTAAAGTACTTGTGAGTTCCTCAGGCTCTTTGCCTTTTAAGACTAGTGTTTTAGCCACTCCAGGCATTTGGGTGCCATCCTCGTTATTTTTACAATATCCACAACTACATGTAATAGTATTTCCTTATTCTTTTTCCTTAAATTGACTTATTTTTGACTCAAATATACTTAACAAGAAAACATCATATCACCACAGTAAATAAAAAAAACGAATAGTATTTTCTATAACTGGAAGATAACCATAAAAATAAAAACAATGAGAATGAAGCAATGTTATTATATTTTAACTAAGTATTAATTTCTCTTGAAGTCTCCGAGGCTAAGTTCTGCTCTCTCTTTGTTACATTTTTTTAAAGTGTGGTTTTAAAGATGTGCTAAATTCATAGGGCATCAAACTGAGACTTTCTTATTTACATCATTGGAAGGGCTGCAACAGAATTGGAAAAGAAATAACTTTCCCTACATGCCAATCAATCAGTGTTACTTAATATTATGTCCATGTATGATTCTCTCACACATAATTTAAAAATTCCTAAGTTGTTTCTCACCCTATGAGAAACACTGCATAATATCACAGTTATATAATTAAGGAGTAAATATTGGCTATAAGTTGGGTCGTTCTGGTAGATTATGTGGCTTCAGTAGCAGTTGTGCTAGTTCAGTTACACACATTCATAAATCAGTATTTACCTATTCACTCACTCAATAACATCTAATGAACACCGACTATGAGCTGACCGTGCAAAGATAAATAAGACATAATTTCATCCCTGAAGGAAGTTTGTGGTCATTAGCATTAGCAATGGTGCAGACTTCTAAGTTCTGAGTTCTCTAGTATAAAGTATATGTCAGCCGGGCTCGGTGGCTCAGCCTGTAATCCCGCGCCTTTGGGAGGCTGAGGTGAGTGGATTGCCTGAGCCCGTGGGTTCGAGACCCGCCTGGGCAGGCGAGACCTCATCTCTACAATAAATCAAAAAATTAGCCGGGCGTGGTAGCGCGCGCCTGTAGTTCCAGCTACTTGGAAGGCTGAGGTGGAAGGATTGCCGGAGCCCAGCAGGTCGAGGCTGCGGTGGCCAGGAACAGCCACTGCACTCCAGTCTGGGCGACAGAGTGAGACTCCAACTCAAAAAAAAAAAAAGTATATGTCATCAACCTCATTTGAAGGGAGGTGAGGGGATGGCTTCATGAATGTGTTGATATCTGACCTGGGTATTTCAGGATAGGCTTCAGACTTTCTGGGAGTGCCACTACTACAAAGAAACAATAGTAGGAAAAGACATGGTGGTCTTGAGGAGCTCTTTAGTTTGGCTCCAGTGTAGCACCAAAAAGGAGAGAGGTGGGATGGGATGAGGTGGTGTCAGAAAAGGAGGCTGGAGTGGTAGGTCTAATCCAGTCTGAGAAGGGCTTTGTGTGCCCTGCCTGAGAGTTTGAATTGATTCTGTAGATAGCAGGGAACCACCCAGAATAGGTAAACAGGAGATGACAGGATCAGATGTGCATTTCTGAGAGGTCACTCTGGTAACAGCGAGGAGAGATGGGAAAGGAGAGCATAAGATGTCAGCCCAGATGTCTGGCTGGATTGCCAAAATCAGCTTAAGTTATTCCATGCAAATTCTATTCGTTAGCTCTCCTTGCCCATGTAAAGTCTCTTGGCAGCCACCACCTTGGCCAGAATAGAGAGAGGGAGGGTCTGTTGCTTTAGCCTGGACAGAGGTGCCCTGGGAGTTTTGTGACTGTATAACTTCTTTTTAAAAGTGGCCCAGTCCATGTAGGCTATTTCAAGTGTAACCCAGGAAAAGAAAAATCCCACAGCATCCATTTTATAATCAAGGAATTAATGAGTTTAGCCTCCTTTTGATTTTGAGTAACTTGAATGATTAGGAACTGATTGTGTATGGGAGTGTGTTTTGCAATTCCCTTAACTCATTGATATACATACAAGATGGGGATCCATACAGCATGACAGAGCAAGAGGACCTTCGAAATTATCTCGCCTCCTTTCATGGAGAACTTGAGACATGGCACTTGTTCTTGATCATAGCAGATATTCAGTAAAGGAACTTAGGTATTCTACATTGATGCAACTTTCCCCTACACCCTTTACCTTCTGAATTAACTATGTTAATATTTCTTTAATATTTTGTATTACTCTTTTCTTCCTGCTTTAGAAAGAAATGTACTTTTAGTTAAATAGATTGAAAAGTGGACTTTCTTTTGGTAATAATACGATACATTGCAGAGTCAACTGGGCACTTATTTGAAAGGCAGAATTTAAGACTTAGCTTGGCTACCTCCTACATATGTTGTCTGGGACGATTCACATTACCTGTCTGAGCCTCACTTTCCCAGTCAGTTAAAATGAGATGCTTGGGCTCTCCAAGATGGCACATAAGTTTCCTTTCATGTGCTAACTTTAGGGGGTTGGCAGTAATTTCCCAGAGCAGTGGTTCTGAACCTCTAAGAGGTTTTTTGAAATTTTTTTTCCCTAGTCATCCCCCTTACTCATGTAATTCTAATGCCACGATATACCATATACCTGTTTATGTACTGTGATCCCTTGGATGGCCAGAAACCCTTATAGTATCTAACTTTTTTCATCCTCCAAGAACCATGTTTTGGCCCCTTTGGTTCTATGTTTCCTTGTTGAGAATGTATGGCTCAGAAGATTTGGCTGATAGGGATTGTGAGGCCATGGTCATGTTAAACAACAAAAAGGACTGGTGATATCTGCCACATGCATGGGAAAGGGAAGCAATAGGATGCAAACTTAGCATTGGACTTGATGATCTGTATGTCCTTTACCACTCAAATATTCTGAGATTCCTCTTTCAAAAGAAATAATTGGTTATTGTTATTATGGATAATCTATTGGGTGTTGACTAGGTGTTGATCTAACTCTCAGGTCTGAAAAATATCTCAAAGTCATCAAATTAGTAGCCACAAGCAGACAGGACAGGCCATATTTGTGGAATATTTTATTTGTAATCCTTAATACCTTGAGTAATTAAGATGTTCTCCTAAGATATGCCTTCATACAATTGCAGTGCATCTGAAATTATTCACTTTTGTTCTCACAGGTTTCTCAAGTTGTTTTGAAAGCAGAAGTATCTGTTTCTCAATGGAATAGTTATCAGATGATTTGTCAAAAGAGCTTCTAATGCTTATCTTATGGTGAACCCCTGAGTTTGATGCAGTGGGGGCTCTTTGTAATGAGAATGCATATGAATAAACTCCTGTACATTTCTGTTCTATGTTTCTTGTACTCAAATCCTACTTTGAGCCAGGAATTATGCTAGTTGGTAGAAGTGGAAAGATGACAAAGGAATGATACTTACTCTAAAGGAGCTTACAGGTTTACAGTCTTATGGAGGCTGTCAGCAGAAGTAACTAGCATGGCCAGGCCACATTAGGCTCTGACTATGAAATGAGGTCACCTTTCTTAAACACCTGTTACTGTTGACTTGAGCCTTTCTAAGCTTTGATGGCCAATGTGTATTCTTCTTGATACATTTACAGTTAGCTCTCAGAGATGCTGGATTGTGCATGTAAACAAATAGGCCGCTGTTATAGACCTATGTTTGACCTCTTTGCCATGTGGTAGAGCTTCCATTATTGTTAGTCACGGTTCAGCTAAGCATGGTCATCTTCTGCTGAAGATCATGACTGCTGCCTGGGCTCAGGAGAGGGTCCTACTCTCATCTTAATGATTTCACCCAAATATGGAGCTGACTCTTCTCTTAATTTATCATAGCATACTTGGGCCCAGACTGTAAAGTTTGAACAGAACTTTATCGAATGTTGGGGATTATAGACGGCAAGTACAAGCAGAGACTATTAAAAAGACTGCTGTTTCATATGCCAGCTTTCGGGGCTCATAGGTCCAGACCCACCCTCCATAGGCCTCTGAATGGTCATTGTCCAGCCAACCTATCTCTAAGAGGCCATTTTGCTTTCTTTATGGGAGTCTCCCTGACCTATGGTATATCTCCTTCACCAGAGTCTAGACCTCAATTTATGATGGCACTAAGTTATAATGGAATTATATGCTATCTCCCTCCTACTTCCACCAGACAAGTTTTGCCTCTTTAGTCACCATATGTTGTCCTAGGCTTGCCTTTTCTTGAGAAGAATTCACAGCAGGGACATTCATTCTTTTCAGTGGAAGCTTTGCCCCTGAGCCCAGGGTCCCCCAAAGACTATCACATCAGAATGGAATATTTCACCATTAGGTTCACAAAGTTTAGGTTGTCGTTCACCTTGAATAGTATCATAGTCTAGTTCAAGATGACTTAAACATAGCTAGGCTCATCTTAACTACAGCCTAAAGTAAAGACAGGGTCTTCCCATTTTTTTTCTACAGTCTTTTAGGTCACTTCCAATCTCCTGAGGCCAGGTGCGGTGGCTCACACCTATAATCCCAGCACTTTGGGAGGTCAAGGTGAGAGGATTGCCTGAGCTCACGGGTTTAAGATCAGCCTAGGCAACAGGACGAGACCTCATCTCTACAATAAATCAGAAATTAGCCAGGCATGGCGCATGCCTGCAGTTCCAAATACTTGGAAGGCTAAGGTGGAAGGATTGCCTGAGCCCAGCAGGTCAAGGCTGCAGTGGCCATGAGCATGCCACTGCACTTCAGCCTGGATGACCGAGTGAGACTCCAACTCAAAAAAAAAAAAAAAAAAAACTTCTAGAAAACTTGCACACACACATGCACATATTTTCTCAAGAACAAACAATAATATACAATCATAGGAAAGAATGAAACCACCTCTCTCTCTCTACACACATATACGTATATATGTATACATACACAGTTTTTTTTCCAAAGAAGCTACAATCTTTAGCAAAGATATAACTATGCTAAAACAAATATCTAACTTATGTACCAAAGGGAACTCTTTACTTCTTAGTATAAACATTTACATTCAGATTAATGGGGACTTTATTTTTCCTCCTGTATAATGGTAGGGTACATTGCTTTGCATTTGGGTAATTAAAGGGCCCATTGGATTTCTTTTTCAAAAACAAAAGACAAAGAGTAGTGTCACCCAAAGATAAGTTTAATCCTTTAGTTCCCAAAAGATAAAAGCTACTGGCAACTTTTAGATGTTTTGTTTTTTTTTTCAGTTTCAAGACCCATTAAAAAAAAATCTTAGCATCCAGTTCAGTAAGAGCATTCTACTACATTAGAGCAGATGTTGGCAAACATTTTTCTGTAAAGGACAAAATAGTAAATATTTTAGGCTTTATGAGTCATATGCTCTCTGTCACAACTACCTAACTCTGCCACTGTAGTGTGAAAGTGCCATAGACAATATATAGATGAATGAACATGGCTCTGTTTTAATAAAACTTTATTTATGAACACTGAAATTTGAATTTCATGTAATTTTCACATGTTGCAAAGTAGATTACTATTCTTTTAAATTTTCCAACCATTTAAAATGTAAAAACCAGCCATATGTGGTGGTGTTTGCCTGTAGTCCCAGCTATTTAGATGTCTGGGATGGGAGAATCGCTTGAGTCTAGGGCTTTGAGACCGGCCTGGGCAACATAGTGAGGCCCTGTCTTTTAAAACAAACCAATAAGTAACAGCAACAAAAAATCACCACAAAACATAAAAACCAGTCTTACCCATATGGGTCAAGCATAAATAGGTGGTGGGTCAGATTTGGCCCTTAGGCTTTAGTTTGCTGACCGCTGCACAGGGGCCCTGAATTACAATATAAGATTATATATTAGCCGGGCTCGGTGGCTCAGCCTGTAATCCCGCGCCTTTGGGAGGCTGAGGTGAGTGGATTGCCTGAGCCCGCGGGTTTGAGACCCACCTGGGCAACGAGACCTCATCTCTACAATAAATTAAAAAAGCAGCCGGGCGTGGTAGCACTCGCCTGTAATCCCGGCTACTTGGAAGGCTGAGGCGGAAGGATCGCTGGAGCCCAGCAGGTCGAGTGCAGGGAGCGGCCACTGCACTCCAGTCTGGGTGATAGAGTGAGACTCTAACTCAAAAAAAAAAAAAAGATTATATATTCACATTAAATTTTATGTTAAGCATTAAAATAGAGGAAAACATAAAGCACTTTGGGACCATGCAGAACCAATAAACCCAACTTGTAAGAATCTCTGCCTTTTCAGACTTAGTGTGCAAATCTAAATACTTCTAACTCCTTCCAAGAGCATCCTGGAATCTTTTGTGATTTCGATGTGTTTTCCTTTGGAAAGAGGCAACTTCCTACACATAGAAAAAAAAAAAAAGAAGAAAAGATCTTGGAAGGCTCCTGGCTATCCAAACTCAAAAGTGAAAGACAATTTTGATGAACTAGGCAGAAATAAGGCAGAAGCATATGGTTTAAATTGTACTTAACAGAGACATGTGTTTCAATCTTGCCACTCTGGGAAGTGTGACTGTTGTCCTAATGATTAGTGAGCACTTCTGGGCCGGGCCTGTGGAAACCTGGTTGAGTGGGTGCAGGTGTGTGTAAATGGACATTCTGAATATGGATACCTTATGTGTGTGTGTACATATGTTCTCATCATGGCAAGACAACTAACACTCGCTAATCATCTGCCTTGGGTAAAATATTCTTCTTTCACTTCCACCTGTCAAAGCCTATTCGTTTATCAAGGTTTAAATCAAATGTCATGTCCATGGAGAAACCAGCCCCAATTTCCAGCCTCCCTTCCTCCTTTCCCATTTCCCTGTCAGAGTTAGCACTTTCTTTGTTCACTCTTACAAGTCTAACTTGGGTTATAGTTGCATCTCACACGACTGTGGGCTCTGGAGGTAAGAACCATTTGTCTTTTCCTCTTTAAATTCTCTTTGCCTTGGCTAGTATTTAGTACTGGGTAGGTGCTAGAAAGCAACTTACTGAATACGGCAAAGTGACCTAAGTGTGCTAGTGACCGTGACTAAAGGATAAGGCTTTAATTTTAAACACCTCACCTGTGTCTGGGAAGGCTCATTTTGATATTTGCATGTCTCCCTGGTTGAGAGTAGGGTCCCCCTCACACACACAAGGCCTCTTCTTCCCCACTGAGGCTTAAAGAGAACCTGTTTTTGGTTGTACTAACTGTTCTTCCTTTCAGTCGGTCTCCAGTCTTGCGTTTCTAGTAGTAACTCATAGACACGCCTACATACCTGTCTAGCTTGACATATGATTCACTGGGGCTGGGGCCAAGGTGCTGTCAGGCTAAGGGCTTATTTCTGTGAATGTGGATTGGATGTAGGGTGGGAGATGGAGAGGTAGACAGGTGTTCAATGTAGGCTTTGGATGGTGCCTGGCTGGGTAAACTTGGGGCAAGACCCTGAATCAGGTTACCGTCAGAGGTCATTGGGTCCAACCACTTCCCTGTTCAGAGGGGAAGGTCAAGGCCCAGGGGGTTGTGCCTGGCTCCGTTCCATATGGCTTATTATTGTCAGAGCTGGCTTCCAACCAACCCCTTTGTTCCCAGTCTAAGGTTCTTTAAAATTATCCATTTAATTAATTAATTAATTAACCAAACGTGACTGGGGACTCCCATCCATCAGGACTTCAACTGGGCCCTGGGGGACTCACGATGACTCAGGCACGCTCCCTCTCCTCTCCTCTAGGATCCTTCAGTCCGGTGGAGTTAGAGCGTAGTAGAAAGTGTGTGAACTTGAGCTTCAAGTAGAGATGTATGTGAGCCCCCACTTCTGCCTTTTTCTGACTGTGGGAACTAGAAAAATGAAACACATATGCCAACCCCATAAATCTGTTGTGAAGCTTTAATAAGATAATTCATGTAAAACCCTTCACGTATTTCCTGGTACATAGTAAATTCTCAAGAATAGGTGGCTATTAGTTTTTTTTTTTTTTTTTGAGTTGGAGTCTCACTCTGTCTCCCAGACTGGAGTGCCGTGGCCGCTCCCAGCCACCGCAGCCTCGACCTGCTGGGCTCCGGCGATCCTTCCGCCTCAGCCTTCCAAGTAGCCGGAATTACAGGCATGCGCTACCATGCCAATCAGCCACCTCAGTCACCCGATTTGAAAAGTACTGTAGAAGAAGGCAGGCAAAATATCTGGGCTCAAAAAAAGAGTGCGAGGTTAGCTCCTTTGCCTCAGATGAGGTAGATAGATTCTAGTCTGTCTACTAAAAAGCCAAAGGCCATTTTCTACCTCTTTCTAGAACTCAGGGTAAGCAGAGGGGAGGAAATGTGATGATCAGATGAAAAGTAATTTAATCTATGTAGATAGTCACATTCACAGTCTCCCTGGTCACTTTAGGAATAAATCCTGGCACATGTGCTTTAGACTTTTCACAGGAAGACATCGTTTCTTTCATAAATAGAGGCCAGTTTCCATTATCCAGCTGGCTGCTGACCCAGCCCTGTCCTAATTTGGCCACATCTGGGGCTCCCCTGCAGCTGGCCAGGGGCTCCAGACTGCTTCTCTGACTGGCTGGTGTAAGCGGGTCACTGCCTTCAAGGCACTTTTCCGATCTCGTTTGTGGATGAAGTCCCATGGGGTGCAACTCAGCCTGGTTTCATGCGGTGTTGCAATCGAAACTATTGAATCTCAAAATGGAATATAATTAGGCTGGGTTAATAAAGCGTGTTCCACTCGTAGCCAGCAAAGGGTGTCATGTTTCTCCTTGCCGCTTTAGGCAAGGAAACTTCATCTCCAGCTTTGTCAGGGCAGACTGAATCAGAGGTGTGTCATCGAGCGGAAAGCCTCTTGTTTGACTCGTTGCACTCACTCACACAGTCCAGCCTCATCTCTATGGATTTGCACTGAGCACTCAGAATCCAGCCTGTGGCAGGGCCCCCAAGGAAAGCCCAATGCTGCAGTATCTGTGGAGAGTCATCTGCCTCTCTGCAGAAGGGACGACGAGACTCCTGCTCTGTGCTGGGTCCTGAAAGTGATCCCTCAAGCTCAGAGCTGTCCCGGGCACAGAAATAGAAGGTTGTGAACCAAAATGGGTATGGTGTTTTAGAAGCAAGAGCTCGAGAGCAGCATGAAGGCTTCTCAGACTTTGTCTTGCCTCTCCTGCGGCTTTGAGTTCTTTTCCTTTTTCCATTTTCTCTAGCAGTGTTCTACTCATTCTTTAGGACTTATCATGGCAGGCTTCCCTCATACCCTCAAGCAGGGATTGTTAATGCTCATTAAGGCTCAGACTCCCTTAGCACTGAAGCTTACTGCATTGTCAATATTGAACAGTAATGGTCACTTATTTTGCTTATTATGATCTAGTCTCCAAGTTGGGCATTATGTGCCATCTGTTTCAATCATCTTGACATCCCCCATATTATAGATGGGGACATTGAAGCTCAAAAGAGGGTGAATAAATTTCCCAGGGACAAATAGTGAATTCATTCACCCGACAGGTTTATTCAACACCTGTTATGTGCCAGACACTGTTTTAGGCCCTGAAGATAGGTCCCTGAACAGAAAAAAATATCTGTCCTCATATAATATCTATCTGTGTGTGTGTGTGTGTGTGTGTGTGCGCGCGCGCGTGCACGCACATGTGCGTGACAATAAACAGGTAAATGAAATAGTATGTAAATAGTATGTTAGAAGGAGATAAGTGCTATGGAAAAATGCAAATATGAGGTGGAACTGGAATTTGAACCCAGAATTCCTTTACACCTGTTATACTCCTAAACACTCAGTTATATTGCCTGGATCTTTTTGTAATGATCTATAGACTTCCCAGCCTCTCCCTCCTAGACTGTAAATTTCTCTGGGACCAGAACCTCTCCTTAAGAAGTTCCCTATCCTGGCACACAGCTCAGTGCCTGGCACAGAGTCAGCATCCAGTGAATGTTTGCCCAGCGTGTGAATGAATGAGTGACCATAGAATGACACAAGAACCTACAGGAAAGCAGTAATTTCCCAGGAGTCCTGGAGGCTGGGCTCTGCCACGAATGTGTCCTGTTACCCCAGGCAAGTGTTGGAGCCCATAAAATTTGCAGAAAGGGAAAAAATAATGATGGTTTTTGACTTCCTTATAGATTGGTCATGAGGATTAATGAGACAGTGCTTGGAGACATCAGCTTCTTTGAAGACAGGGATTCATGTTATTCCCAGGGGTTTGCCTACTGTTCACAACTCCACCAAAGATCTGGCATGGCATTTTCAGAAGGGATTGGTCTGGAGAATTTTGTTACACTGACAAGTTTCTCAGTAGGTTTTATGAGCTGTCTCTTTTAAGGGGGTTGGATCTGTGTGAGGATTCACTACCATTTGGAGCAAACTTGAAAACACATTTTTTTCTTCCTTCGCCAAAGCAGAATCTATGTCAGTTCAAAATCAAGTTTTTGTGAACGTTCCTTTCTTATCATAGAATTTAAAAAATGCAGAGGGTTTTTGAAGGAAATTTCATTTGTTGGCTCTATAAGAGCAGCTCTTGGAATGCTTGTAGACCAAATGCCAAATATAAGTCACCAAGAAGAGTGGTCTTGGGCCCTTAGTCCCTGGGAAGAAAAGGGTCATGCCACTGGATAGTGGGAATGGGAAACTCCAGGAATGTCACAAAAAGCATGAAAATGACACTAGAAGTGGAAGGTTTTAATTCTCTGTTGTTGCTGATGACTCAGCATCAAACCTGTTCAGTCACTCCTACACTCAGAATGTAGGAGGGAGGCCCTCTCAGGATTTTCCTGTTCATCTGATGCTGTGTCTTTAAGTATAATGAACTCAGTTAACTAAAAGCTTTGCCAAGATTCTGTTTGACACTGGCAAATAGGTCAGCACTGTAGCATTTGTCTGATGTGGACAATGTGCATTCTCAAGAGCAGAGAGCTGTTTCCTGGTGGGGAAAATCCCTTGTTATTACTCAGCAAAGACAGGTAATAATAGTTTAGATTTCTCTAGTGTCTTTTTGCTAGGTGTTCAAAGGTCTCTCCTACTTTATCGTGCTCATCTTTATAGCTCTGTCATGCAGGCAGAAGCTGTTGTTATCATTCCTGTTTTGGAGAAAGGCATGTTTTGTTGAGTTGTCCCACTTCATGTTGACGTTGCTTGACTCAAGTTCAAATCTTCTGGCTGCTACGGCAATAAATTAATTTAGGCCTACACACTAAAGATCTATCATCTACCAGGCAGGTTCATGCTGGGTATTGTATATACAGTAACTTATTTATTTCACTAAATAAATAATCCCTACAAGGTAAGCTTTATTATTGCCATTTGCTAGTTTAAACAGGTTGTCCAAATTGGTAAGTAACTTGCTATGCCAGTCCTTATAACACCGTTGTATTCAAGTTCTATGTCTTTGTCTACATCAAGAGGCTTCCTTTTACTTATCGAAAGATAGATCTGCCTCTGATTCTGTTAGAGTTATGCTGTACCCAGGCCTGGGTTGAGATGTGGACACCTCAAACAGCTAATTTGGCATTTGTTCATATCAATGTTTTAAAAATATTTGCTCAACATTTATTGTAGTGGGAAAGGAGAGGAACTGCTTTTCTACTAAATTGAATTCCTTTTACTACATGTTTACATATAAAATGAGGTATTCATTACAATGTAATGAATATTTCTATGTATTTGAAACAGCCACCCAGGTCCCAGTTTTTCCATCATTGTAGATGGAGAGTGTTCATCACTCATACTCAGAAGGGTAACTTCCAAGGATAAAAATTAACTTCCAAGAAAATAGTTGCACAGTCTCATTCAAAAAAGAGTTTAAAAATTGCTTTTCCTAGTTTGTCTTTCAGCAAAAATTTCTCACTCTTTTCTTATTCTTTTCAACTTTTTTGGTTTGGTTTTCTGAACCAGTAAGCCTTTTGGTGAACTGATTATATGAATCAAATTTTAAATATTACCCCAAATAACTCATTACCAGTAAACAACATGACCTTGGGTATGGTTTAGCTTAGGATTTTCCATCAGCTTCTGGGGACAATCAGCTGGCCAGTCTTAGGGTTGGTGGCCAGGCCATCATTATACTGAGCAGTCACCATAATAGAACTACCAACAGGGATGAGAGATTCCAGTGATTAGTGGTTGTCAGATTTCAATTTGAGATTGTTCTTTATTTCAGTCATACCATTTATGTAAGTGGAGATTTGAGTTAATTGGAATAAAGTTATTAACTTTATTCCGGTCTATTCCTGTGATATTTTACAACATGAAGTAGAGACTTCTAGTTGTAAGAATAGTCTCATCTTCTCTCCTTCTTGGGCATCTAGGAGGACCTCATGTTCCAGTCTTCTGTCAGGTCAGTGGGTTATTGAGTAGTTTCAGCCAATGGGCTCTGAGTGGAAGTGATGTGTGTCATTTTTGGCCAATGTATCTAGAAGTGAGGGTGAGTTTTCCACTCTTCCTCTTTCCTATGGTAGTGAGCCCTGAAGCCATGTGTTAAGATGGAGGTGTCACAACACAACTTGTTCCCCTGCCAGGCTGAGTCCTTGGATGACCAGAAGGAGTCCTTTGCTGACCTGCATTAGATATGTGCCACAACCCAGAAAGAAACCTTTGTGGTTTTAAAACCTTGAGATTTGGGAACTCTATTGGCATCCTGACTAATACAGCTGGTGTCCTGGGCAGGTACCTGGCTTTCTCTCACTGGATCTTGTATCCCTTTGATGACATAATCCCCTGTTCCTCTGTTCTTTTCTTGTCAACATGAGGTGCTTCATGGACAGTCTAAATTCAGCTTGGTTTTTCCTGAATGCTCCAGAAGGATGCATGGTGAATGTTGGACAGATGGGTACTGCCAATAGCCCCTATAATACAGATCTCCCCCCATGATCTACCCACTTTGGGCTTTGAACATAGGAGATAGAGAGGAAGCAAAGATTAAAACGAGCAGTGAGAATAAAAGAGAAAGGATTGCTGTGGGAATTATCCATGTTCTAAAAGAATTAGAACTGGGAAAACAAGATATAGAGGAAAGTAAAGTTTTCTCACATTTTGGTCCAATCAAGCACTTTATTCATGGATCTAATCAATAATAACTTTATAAATTCACTCTTAACTTCCTGCTAAAGTCATTTGTCCATTCCATACACAGTAAGACCTATTCTGGGCCAGATCTTGAGCTACAGAGATGGGGAGGACATATGCCTTGGCTTCTATATGTTAATGTTCTGGTAGAGGAAGCATTCACATAAAAGCATTTGCAGTTCATTGAAGCAAAGAAAGCAACACAGAGCTTTTCAAAGGCAAGGGTGACTGGCCAGTGGGCAGGAATGAGGGGCCACAGGAAGTTGATGTCAGGGCAGTAATGTCACTGGGGCCTGACCCAAGGCTTTGAGACTCAAGAACTTCATCTAGTCATTGTTCCTGGACTTTGGAAAGCTCACTCTCATGCTGAGTGAATTCTTGCCTCTCACTCTAGTTATGTGGAAGCTGAATGTCAATGCCTGAATTTGTAAGACAGAAAACCTAGATAGCTTTCAGGCACTATATCAAGGAAGTAACAAAAATCTATCACTAATAATAACTGCCATTTATTGAGGGTTATTGTGTGCTGAGCACTGTGTACTTTCTGCAAATTATGTTATCTAATTCCAAAACCAATTTGTAATGTTGGCATTGGTCTCTATGTTAAAATTTCAGAGATGAGAAAACTAGGACTCCAAGAGATTGTTAGTTGTCTAAGGTCTCTAAGACAATGGTGGAGCTGGGTTTTGAATCCTGCTGAGTTTGATACCATAGACCACTCTTCTGCTCATTATGCTTTACTGGCAGGTTAGCAAGGAAAGGAAGTGAATCCTCAGTAGTATCTTGGCGAACATGGTAGCAAAGCAGATGGTATTGGAGGGCTTGAGGGGACACTGAATCCTGCCCCACAATGGAATCTTCTCTCCAGGAACCAGAAGGCTGTTGTCACGTAGGGTCAGTGCTATCTACCAGGGCAGGAATACCCAAGCTCTGACAAGTTCTTCTGTTAAGATCTTTTCTTTCTAGACTAGCACGCATCATCCAGGTCTGAGTACTAATTCAGAGATCAGAGTATTGGAATGTTAACTTCCAACTCCAACATATGGAGTTGTGATGATATACCTTTTTGACAGAATTGAAGCAGTAAATACCGTCTGGGATGCTTTTGACTTACAAAAGCATTCAGATCCCCTCCCTTCTCTTCATAGTTTCTCTTCCAAAGGGATTATTCACCACAGATCAGGTTACATCTTTCCCATCATGGAATAGCTGTGTGCTGCTCCCCTGCTTTGAGTTGGAAGGTAAGTCAAGGTGGCTTGGGAAGATGCTGCTTGGTTCATGCTGTGAGAGCTTCTCTGTTTCACTCTTTTGGGGCCAACAGTCTCTCAATGAGAATGCCTCTACACAGACCACAGTGCACAGAGCTATGGCAGAGTCAGGGCAGCATTGAAGGGAACTCAGAGATACTCTACAGCCATACAGTCCATGGGGGATCTGGGGCAGCCTAAACCAGAGATGACTGTGTAGCTGGGCTTGAGGAATTGAACAAGATTTTTCCAGGAAGAGAAGAATGGAAAAGACTTTCCCCAGGAAGGGAATGGAATATGCAATGCATGGTAGCTGACAGAGTCCTGGGTGTCAGGGCAATAGTTAGCAGATCAGAGTGGCTAAAAGAGTGCCGGGAGAGGCTGGAAGATGCTAGAGGCCAAAGGCTGTGTCCCCTCCCAGGTATCCAGCAGGGGTTGAAACAGAGCAGATGCTCAGTCATAATATGAGGCATGTATGCTATGTTGTTGAGCAAATGAAGGAAAGATAGAAACCGGAAAACCCCGTGCCCTTTAATTAGTCCCCTGCTAGATCCCAATGGGTTTAGGGTCACTAATGCCAGCTCTTTGCCTTTAGACCTATCTTACAGAAAATAATTTCAACACAATCTACCTGTCTTTCTTAGTTTCCTTGTCTCTCTACCTATCTGGTTTTAATAGAAAAGACCTGCATTTGAAGTTGGAAGTCTTGGGTTTTAATTCTCACTTCTGCTGCTTCCTAGCTGGGTAAACTTTTGCAACTCACTTGATCACTTGGTGCCTCAATTTCATCACCTACAAAATGGGAATAATTATGCTTATCTCACAGAAATGTTATGTGACTCAGATGCTCTGTGCTGGTGTTTCTCATTGCATCTTCTAAAGATTTTTTACAGGTTTTATAAGAAGGTGAAAGAAACATCCAGCCTGTGGCCATAGGAAAGTGGGACATTTTGAGCTGAACATAATATATAAAATTCTGAAACCTTTAATGTGCAAATATATGTCATAATCACCAAAAGGAGACAGTGATGGCTAGGAAGTAGAAATACAATATTTCAGTGGCAGGCACTATTTATTACCTATGTAATACCCTTCCCCATTTTCTTTTTTGCTGTAAGAACCCCTGCTTCTTCATGGTATCAAAAATGCACAGACCCTCTGCAGCTGATCTCTGGCAGTTCAGGGCGTGGTGCTGTAATTCAGTTAACTCTACTGGCTAGTGCAGACTGCAGGCAGGAGGTGACATCTGAGTGGGGCCTTATGCGATGACTAGGAGCTTCCATGAGGCACAGAAGTGGGGGTAGGGAACTCCACGCAGAAGGCCCAACGCCCCAACAGTTCATCATGTCATGGCTTGTGCATGAGAGGGACCCAGCTTATTAAGACTTTTGTCCCAGGTCTGAGTAATGGGGCCTTGTGAAAGTAAGGGGTTAAAGGGAAATTACATAAATCATTAGCTTTCTATTCTCCAGGGACAGCATTATTTACTTAAAAGATCAGGCCCTGTAACCTCCCTCTGTTATAATTGCATACTGTGTTTGGGGAAATGGGGCATTCCCCAGGCTGACCTCAAGGCATGCCCTAATCCTTTTTGCCTAAGTGACCTGGGGAGCAGCAAGGAGGAGCAGGTCCCTAACAATGGTCCAGGCATTCCTTGGCCTTGACTCTTTCTCCAGGACACTCCCAGGTGCTGTCCCTGGGAGGCGGGTGTGCGTGACTCGAGTAGAATCAGCCTTGAAAGCTCACGCTTGATGTTAGCAGCAGCAGCCATCACTTCCATCTCCCTGTCCCCAGTCCCTGTGCTTAGAATCCCATGACCTTGCAGAAGAATATAAACACAGCAGCAGGTGGGGATGGATGACAAGTGCACCTAACACACAAGGCCAAAGACAAAATCATACCAAACTAATCCTGTGACTGCAGACACCTGAGGCAAGAATGAAAGGTGAGCTTGTATATATAAAAGACACCTGCATTCACATGTTCATTGCAGAACAATTCACAATTGCAAAGATGTGGAATCCACCTAAATGCCCATCACCTGATCAGTGGATAATAAACATGTGGTATAGACACACTATGGAATACTATTCAGTCATCATAAAGAATTGAAATAATAATGTCTTTTGCAGCAACCTGGATGGAATCGGAGAACATCATCCTAAGTGAACTAACTCAGAAACAGAAAACCACGCGCCACAAGTTCTTACTTCTAAGTGGCAGCTAAACTAAGGACCTGCAAAGGCATAGAGAAGGGTATAATGGGCACTGGAGACTCAGAAGGGGGAAGGGGAAAGGAGTGGAAGGATGAAAAATCACCTATAGGTTACAATCTGCATGTGTGGGCGTGGTGGGTACACTTAACGCCCAGACTTCTTTACCACTATACAATGCAACCATGTAACCAAAAACTATTTGTACTCCCCGAAGCTATTGAAATAAAGAAAAAAAATTAAATGATATCACACACACACAAAAGAATGAAAAGTGAACCTGGGCATTCTGGAACAAACTACAGGGTGTTTGTTCTGTTTCTGGGGTGCACTCTTGGTTCCAATCACCAAAGCTCTTTTGAGATATTTGTCCCAGACCACCCAATGGTGGGTCAGAGGTCCTGCTCTGGGCTTAGCTCATGCCTCAGCACATGTTGTTGTTAACATCTGCTGGATTCTCTGGTCCCTTCAATAGACTGTGGACTCCCTTCACACTAAGGCCTGCGCCTTGGTTTCCCCATTGCTATCCAGAAGAGGTGCCCGATGAATGAACAAATGCATTTATCTAAAATATTGCAGCAGCTTTGAGGCCTGATTTCTTATATTTCATACCATCATCACTGCTCTCCATATTCTCAGACTGACTGCAATTTTATTTATAATGGTCATGTTGGAAAGGCCATTTCTTCCCTATGGATAATAAGTCATAGCGGTCATGCTGTTTTATGTCTGTCATGCCCACATTGGTTTAGTATAGTTGATAAAGGCATCTCACATGCAGGTTTCCAAATTGGTGCTTACCATAATTTTTAGGCCAAGAAGAAGCAGCCATTCCCAATGTGTAGACAAGACACCTGCGACTTTGGGATGCTGAATGCTCACGGGAGAGCTGAGATGCAATGCCTGTGGCCTGGTTCAGTCAGATTTCTCCTTCCATTTTCTGCCTTACTCAAGTCAAAGGTGGTTATTGCACATTTATTCATTTAATAATAAAAGTGACTAATTCCTAATTTTTTCTCTCTTGGTGGTTAATAGTCTTTAACGGGCAAATAAGCTGCTTTACAAAGTACACCAAAAAAATTATTCTATCCTTTACACTAAAAAGGAAATGATGATTGTGATAATGGAGATGATGTGGCCAGGCTGTCTTTCATTTCCTTTGCATTGCTTGGTTCCTCACTGTGTGTACGTCTTCCAAGGTCTCTCCAAGTCTTCACGTGTTAGTTTGTACTGCTGAGAGCCTTGGGATCTCAGCAGGGGGGATACAGCAGGAAAACAAAATTCAGAAGTATTTCCTTCTGAAATTCAGACAGTTGGAAGGAGGGAAAGATCAAACACTTGAGTAAACATGGCAGAGCACAAACAACTATAACATATTATAATTCTGGGATTCTTTTCCAGCATTTGTCAAATTCTTCATTTCATGTTTGGTCTTGTTACCGAATATCATTGCCTCTGAATGTCCTGATCACACGATGAAACTAACGTGACCACCCAGCATGAATTTTTTACCTTGGATTCGAGCGATGAAACAAGCCCTCTCTCAGAGCTCCTTGCCAACTTCTACACAGGCTCTGGGGAGTCAGAACTGGAAGCAGCATTGAACAAACTGTTTTCATTTTCACTCTCCTCGAGGACTAGCACTTGCTTTTGTCCTGAGGGTCCTTGTGAGAAGCTTTAGTGATGGCCTCTGATGCCATTTTCTGGGTGAAACAGGGATGAGCATTTCCTAAGAAGATCCAGGAAGCTGCTTGGAGTCCTCCTGTTTCCTCCTCGGGCTTCAGTACTGGCAGCTGCTTAGTCAAAGCTCATAGGAGTGATGCAAGGTGAGGTCATTTCTGCTCTCCAGTCTAACTCCCCTTTGAGGAGGAGAAAAAGAAGCTGTCTTGGGCTCCTCTCCCTTAGGCATCCTTCTGTGGATGGATGGCCCTTGCCCCACCACGAAGCTACTCCCCAGACCTCCCCAGAAGCTCCAGTGCTCAGCAGCAGCCCAGTACAGGGTGCTTCGGGGGCTTCCCGGCAGCTTTGATCCTCATCTGAATGAGTGCATTTCTTGGATTGACTTGCAGTGGAAGGAGCAGGAGAATAGCCCTGAGGCCCAAAGCAACCTGGGAGGGAATCTTTTATCTCTTGGAACCCGGGTGAGGAAACTCAGGGTTGAAAGAAGGCTTGGTGTCTGTTCAGCCCAGCCACTGTGTGGCATCTGGCTTGCCCACCTCTAGAGATAGAGTGCTCTGCTAGCTCTCTTCCTTCTCACCCATCCCGTCAAGACTTTCTGGAAGTTCTCTAGGGAGAACTGAGGCTAAGAGGCTGTGGGCCTGGTGAAGGACCCTGCCAAGAGACCAGCGTGTTGCAGTGCAGAGATCTCTAAGCATTCAGAGCCAGATGGACCAAGGTGTTCCAATTCCCAACATGACACTTACCAGCTTTATGTCCTTGGGTAAGTGACTTAGCAATTAGAGCCTCAGTTTCCTCATCTGTAAAATGGGGGTTACTAATACTTGTTTCACAAGGTTGCTGCAAGAATTGCCTGAACTAATGTAAGTTACATTTCTGGCACACAGCAGGAGCCCCAAAAATGTTCCTCATCTTCCCTTCCCTGCTAGGGGACAGGGGCTCTCCTCTAACACTTGGTCTTGATCAGAAGGTAAGAGAGTGCCTGGAGAGACCTTAGAGGGAGCACCAGCTTCTTCAGGGTCAATATCAGTTACTTAATGCTCGTTCATTCACTCATTCATTCATTCATTCATTCAACAAAGACCAACTGCGTGCCTACTGTGTGCTGAGTGCTGTCTTGAATGCTTGAGAGGAATCAGACATGGACCCTTGCTGCCACCCCTGCTGCCACCGCCACTGCCATCCACAACACACACTCCTATACCCTGCCAGACCAACTGAGACAGAGAAAAGGATCAGAAAGAACCCACTCTCTCTCCCTTTCCAGGGACAGAATGCCATAGAGCAGAGCCATCAGTCCAGTGAGTCCCCAGGGCACCTAAGCCAGAAAGGGCTGGGATCTCCAGGGGCTCAGGCATTGCTCTATGTGAAGATAGGGATGCAGCAAAAGCCACTCCCTTAACCTCTCTCTGGCCAGCCCTGCATGCTGGTGTTGTGAGGAAGACAGATCAGACCTGGGCCAAAGCAGATGGGAAATATTGTGCATGGGGTGACTGGGGCCTAAAGCAAAGGAGTTTATAACTCAGTGATCCTGGCCTGGGGAGAGGCTCCCCTAAGAGCCCAGTGAGTGGGCAAAAAGCCCCTGGAGATGATCACTGACTTTCTATTAATTCAGTTAACAGATGTCTTGAGAAGTTGGGAAAGATGAGGTCGTAGTGGGAGGATTAGAGGGTTTTCAGATATTTTTCATATGTACCCCAAATTCAGTTCCATTTGTAATCGATATCATGATATGCATTCTTAGCTACACCTGGCTAAGGCATTGTCTTGCTGTAGAGCTGCATTATGAAGCACAGAACACCCCTTCCATCCTAGGTCACCCGTGTGTGTCCCTTGTGGATGCAGGTTTCAGGAGGATGTGGACAAGGGGAAACGTGATCAGAGCAGACGGCACAGGATGTTCAGTCTGCAGCAAAGAAAACTTGGGCCTGGGGGCATGATCCCTGCTTTCTAATATCAGCATAGCTGCAGAAGGGAGGAGGCAGCACTATGGTTGTGTTTGGGACACCAGGGGGTGGATATCTTGGGAGTTCACTGCCCTGTCTCCCATGCTTAGCACTGCGGTGGGTCTAGTGTGGACTCCCAGTCCAGGTTGCTTGACCATTCCCCTCATGGAGACAGTCACAGGGATGAGTAACTACTTGGAAAGCATTTGGAAGAGGCAAAGAGTGAGCACTCAGTGTAGCCTTGCTTGGAGCGACACATGGCTAGGAGCATAGGGCTGGAACTCAAAGCCAGAGTGGATCCCACATGCCTGACATTTTCTGTTGTCCTGGACCATCCCTCACCAAATGCCACTTTCATAATGAAAGACTCTGGCACATCTCAGCCACAGCAGGCCTCTGATTGTCCATACTGCCCTCTCTCCCTCCCCTCTATTTTATTATTATTTAATAGATGAGAAAACCCAGAAAAGTTAAGTAACTATGTCTTAGCCTCGTTTGTGGCAAACCAGAGTTACCACCCAGGGCTCCTGACTCCCAATCTGTTACTCTTTTTGTGAATTCAACTTCTAAAAATTAAAAAAAGGAAGAAGATACAGTCCCACGCATAGCAAAACAGCGTTTCTTGAATTTCAAGCCTGCCTCCAAGTAACACTCAGAACTCTTGTGATGGGTAATTCATTCCAACTGCTCTGATTTGTCCAAGTGCAGTTCAACGTATATTGATAGTGGCAAGCAGACGGGGTCTGGAGTCTCCACGGGAGAAGCACTTCTTTAGAAGTTCTGCATGACTGAGCGGCAGCCCATGCTCCTCCCGTATGGTGCCGGAATTGCGGATTACATTCGTTCAGTTCCACATCCCCTTCTCCGCCTCCCAAAGGGTAGAACAAGTGCAGGCTGGGGTTGCGAGATCCACGTGTCAGATAGAGGGAAGACGTCCCAGCAGCTCCCTGGAGGGCGTGCTGAGGAGGGCTGGCTCACATGCTAGAATTCCCAAATAAAAACAAACAAAAAAATCTATCATCACATTGGTGTCGGGTTGTTGCTTCCAGAGCTGGATTTCCTGGCGCCTGTCTCCTCCTGTTACAGCATACGGCTTTCCTATGAGTGAGAAATCCAAATGCCAAGACAAGATATATGGATAAGCTTGAGAAATGGCTTTGGCATTTCAGGTGGCCCCGTAGTAGCTAACTTTAGCCTACCTTTGCAATCTTACCTTTCATGACTCCTCTTCATGTACCTTAAGTTCCAGCTGAAGTGAACTGCTTCTTCAGCCTGTGACCCTGAAGCCTCCTTGTCTCCTGTCAAAGCAAGCCTCTCTGCCTAGAATATCTTCGTGGATAACAACTCTTCATCTCCATAAAGCATGATCTTACATGGCCTTAGATGCTGCTTCCTGATACCCTCCCTGAGCTCTGGGAGTGATGCTCCTTCTTCTGGTTCCTCAAAAATCCTATCTCATTATTCATTTGAATATTTATTGAGTTCTTCCTGTGAACCAGGTGCTATTCTAGGTATGTGCGTACATCAGTGAACCAACATGCCTTTGGTTTGGAGGTTTGCATTCTGGTATATTCCTTAATTTGTTGCTTTTTTAAAGACATGTTTTCCTGCCAGACATTATGCCACTCATGGTCAGACTGATGTCATATCTGATACTTCTATGTATGTCTTCAATGGCTTCCTATCACATAAGGACATCAGTGCTGAGCATTTTCTACCAAATCTTCTATGGTTCCAACCTTATTTCACATGGTTTTCCTCCTTGCATTCTCTATCCCAGCTTTCTTTTGTTCTCTTATATACTCACCATACCAGGGTGCCTTTGCACATGTCTTCCTTCTATATGATATGCTCTCCCTTTTCCTCTTCATGCAATCACCTTCAAATCTCAGTTTAAGTATTGATTAATTCCTGCAGGAGAGCTCCCTTGACTTTCCTGACTATATGAAAAGCCTCAAACTTCCAGGGCATCATAGCTGTTGGGTCACTTATCTCAGTTGCCAGTTTACATGTGTCTGTGGTTATTTCACTAATATCTGTCTTCCTACCCATATGATAAGAAACTTGAATGCAGAGATTGTGTATATTTTTGTTTGCCATTTGAAGCTCCAGCATGTAGTAGGGAGTCAATAAATATTTGTTGAATGAATATCCCATTGCTATCATGTATGCCAGATTATTCACGGTAGGCTCAGTTTCAAAATTCTATTCTGTCCTCATCTGAGTTTCAGAAAGTAGAATTACCTTGACCATAGCAATGTTCTCATCTAAGAGATACTCAATCTATTTTTATTATTGCTGACTGAATAAATGAGTGAATCTAAAGCTTGACAGAGTGGCAATGCCAGGTGAGTAACACATATCAGAGGAAATTGTGCTCCAACCAGAGCTGATAGTAGCGTCTCCTCAGGGACAGGTGTACACTTTTCAGAAGGGCTCATCAAAGGCAGCCTAGGTCTGCTGAAGGTATGTTCACATTGCATCAGCAAGTGATAAGGCAGGTCTTCCCAAAAGTGTCACTCAAGACATACAAAGATTTACCTGAAGACCTTGCAGTCAGTGTAGAAGACTAGTTGAAGTAGAATATCAAGTTTTCTTTTAAGTGAGTAGAAATTCTTTCCCTCCTTAAAAACATAACAAACCATTGGTAATACCTCAAGCTTATTGAATGAAGAAAAACATTGTCAGTTTGCAATGCACCTTCACATATATCCACTTCTTATTACCATAGTCCAGTGAGTGAATGGTTTCTTTGTTCCCATTTTTTTATAAGTGAGGAAATTGAGAATGGTATGCTCAAGGACATATGGTTATTGTTTCAGTCAGTATTGACTAGGTTATACTGCAATAACAAGAATTCTAAAAGCTCTGTGTACAACAAAGGTTTGTTTCTTCTTGCCCATGCTATTCATCTTTTTTGAGTTTGCTAGGGGTGGACCCAGGCTGACAAAGCAGCCACTATCTTAAATGTTGCTGGTCATGGTGGCCAAGTGATTGTGAGAATTCTTGAGGTTCTCACACTGGCAACTTAATACTCTTGCCTGGAAGTGATATTAGACCTTGTCAGCTTACGATTCATTAGTCAGAACTAGTCTCATGACTCTACCCAGTCATCAGGGGACTAGGAAGTGAAATACAATGATGTGAGTTTAAGTGTAAAAGTCCAATGTGTAATTTTGCCCAGCAAAATAAGAAACTTCAATGTTCATTCAAAATCAGAATGATTATCTTCAAAGAGGACTTCTTGTCATTCTCATGTGATGTTCAGTTGAGACCTCAAACCCTATTTAAATTGACCCTTGGGAACCCTTTCCCTAGGATCCTGAACATTGCGGTTCTGCCTTTGATCTAAATCGATCACAACAGTTTCTAGGCTTCCTACAGTCTCTTGCCTAAAATTTGATTCATATATGCAGCCAGAATGATCTCTGTGAAACTCTAAGATGGCCATACTCAAACTGTTTAGCTCCTCTCTGTTTCCCAAAGAGTAAAGTATAAAAAAAGATGCTTCATAATTTAATCCTGCCCACATTTTTGTCTTATCCCTGACTTTGCTGGTTGACTGCTTGTTCTTGGATGCTTTCCTTGCCCTTTTTTTTGCCCTGCTCTGCATCATAGGAAATTATATTTTCCAGACTCCTTTGCTCTCTGACTTCCAGGTTGGTTTGGTCAATGGGAGGACAAGGGACTGACAGAAGACTGAAAGACAGAAGGAAAGGATAGTCCAGGGTATTTATTTCCTCATATTTGCTTTGGATGGTAACTCAGCATCAACTACATCCCTTCAAGACTCCAGATCCTGGTGGACAGGGTTACTGTGGTTCCAGTGTCTTCTGGCTGATTCTGATCACTAGACTCCTTTCAGCCCTAGGTGAGATAGAAATTTCCTGCTGTAACTAATCTATGGGTAACTCACTACCCCCTGTCTTGTTTCTCAGCCATATGTACAAACAATTTCCTGTGTTAAATTCCCTCTGTTGGAATACCTAGAGTGGTTTCTGTTTTCTAATTGGGCTCTAATGAAACAGTTACTGTATTTGTTCAGTTTATTTAAATGGACATAGACTAAACTGCCATTCCTTTGACTATTCCAGCTTTGGTATTTTAACTAGAGCTGACCCGTATCTTGCTGCAGAAAGCATGTAAAAGATCCTCTCAGGCAGCATTGCCTGCTACCTGACCAACATGATATTACCACTTACAACCTCCTGGCTCTTAGACACCATGATCCCATACTTAGCCCTCTGACATCATTCTCAGATTCTCCTTAATTTGGTGAATAGTTTGTATCTCTCAGTCTGCCATCTGGAATCTCAGTTTGCATAATCTATTGATTTTAGTAAACCCACAGATCTAAGATCTAAGTTGGAGCTTCTACCACTTTGACCTGTCAGGACCCATCCAGTGTTCCATTAGAAAAGGAGAACCAGACAATCAAACTTACATTATTACTTCATACCTGTATACTGTTCCACATGTTATTCCCTCCTGCTGTGATCTTCTTCTTTCTTCTCTACCTAGCATACTTCTAGTTGTTCTTTAAGATTTAGATCAAGCATCACATTTTCTTGAAAACCTTCCCTGAGTTTGGCTGAAGATGGTTGTGACTGAGGTCTGCAAGTTTTCCTGGACTCATGTTATAAGACTATCCTGCAGCTAATGGTTTATTTGACTATTCCCCAGTAGGCTCCATGCTTCTTGGAAGAACTGTACTTTGGTTATTTCTTCATTCTCAGTGCCATTAATGGAGTCTGACACTAAATAAATGCTAAGAATGGAGAAAAATGACTTAAACCCCATGGTTATTCTCAAGCTTGAGAAAAAGCTGAGGTCAAGAGTCACCATCTCTCTACTCCACTCATTCAAATATAGCACTGTGATTCCAACATGGTATCTAATTTTAAGAAAATGGACCCTGAAAGACACATCAGGTTGCTTTATCTTCAAATTGTATTCCAGGGTAGTTGAGCCATATTGAGCTGTTGGTGAAGGTGTTTAAGATTCACCATTTAAACCCAGATGAAAACCTACCAAGTAAAATAACTGTTTTTTCAGACAAATTCATACAAAGCTTCTTACTGCTGGCAATAGTAGATCAACAAAACTAACCACATTTCAAGACCACTTGGTCTAAATAAATTTGAGTAAAATCTAGCCTTTCAATTTTTCCAAGAATTTAGTTGTATCTTTTTTATTGCTTTTGGATAGCTGGATAAATTGTTGTTTTTCTTTTCTGTCATAGTTCTAGACTTTGACAGGTCATTGTTTATGATTTGGCATGTCTCATTGGTAATATACCTATGGAATGATGAACTATGAAGATTTAAAATATGAACTTTCAGTGCATGGGGAGCCATAATTGTCTTTAAAAATTACATCCCATTCACATAGTATCCAGAATGGAGCAACTCTTAGAAAAACAGTGGACACCTGTCCCAGGTTCTCTCTACAACTGGTGTAGGTGTTTCAAGTTTAGAGTTCTATATGTGATTTAGTGGGGTGCTACAGATACAGAGAAGCTAGACATTCCTGTGTAGGCACACCCAGAATATGAATGTGTTCAGAGAACAAGTCCTTCTCTTCCAGACTCCAGACTGAACGAAGGGGCAGGGTTGCTAGAGCATCTTTGGTATTTAGCAGTCCTCTGGTTCATCCCCAGGTTGCTAAAGTAGGAGAGAGTTTGGTCTTGGAGTCAGAGCACCAGTATAGTTTCCTTTCTTGATTTGTTCAAAGATTGATTACAGGAGAGGCATTTTTGCTTTTCCGCTATCCCAAAGCCTTTGATGCAGGGTTTAATAGTCTGAGATGCCTGCAGATGGAAAAAGTTTTCAATGGACGTGAATTTTACCATGGCTAAAGTTTTTGGGGTGTGGTCCTATGTGATCCTGGGAAAGTTGCTTAAGTTTTCTGAGCCTTGGTCTCCTCATTTGTTAAAAGGAAGAAGACAGCTTTTACTTTACCTGAAACAGCAGGATTGAAGGCAATTGTGTTTGTCAAGTGTCTGGCCATAATGACTCTTATTGGTGGTCATGTCATTTTGCAGCCCTCTGGTGTTTCTGGTGGAAAAGACTAATTTAGTAACCCTTCCTCTCTTTCTGGCAACTCCCAGCACACATGAAATCATTCATGGAAGGGGCAGAAGAGTCCACCTATGTCAACCTCAATACCTACTATGTGAATCTGGATGTGGCGCTATGTTTTGTCTCTCCAAAAGCTGATACATTTTGGTTAATTGTTAGTTCTTACACTGGATTTTAGATTATTGAAATGTTGACTGACATTTTATTTTGTTTCCATTTATTATTGGCATTGTGATCCTGATTTTAACCACAATCCAAAATTAGAGATTTCATGGTACACTATAAAGACTCTTTTGAATGTATTTTTGGTAGCCAAATCAAAAAGTACAGGGACTATCCCAAGAATTATTTTCCCTCATGAGACTGTAAGGTAGATTTATATAAGGTATATTCATCCAAATGTCTGTCTGCCTTTTTCCATTTGTTCTAACCCATCATGGCTTTGGTCATTCCTGAAAAATAAATATTTTCCTGGAATTTTCTTCCTTCAATATAAATTGAAAGCTTAAAGTGTAAAGGAGAGAAAAAAATTAAGTTCTAGAAACATCTAAAAATGTGTGACTATTTCTTGCTTCAAATAGCAGGAAATAAATAAGGGTACTTCTTTTTCTGCTCAGTTTCAATCTTAACATATCACTTTCATGTCAGAAGGATTTGGACATTTGTACATGAAACACATCAATTTAAAAAAAAAAAAATAATCATGACTTTTCCTCCAAAGGAATAAAAAATCCACACAGTAATGCATATATCAAAACCAAAATGAAGTAATTAAATAAGCATCTGAACAATGAACATGTATCATATCTGATTTAACCACAGAATGTTTGTCATCAGTGTATATCAGAACTGTTAGATGAGCAAGCCATAAGTAACTTTAGCTTTCCTCTAGTCCTTCAGCATAATGCTATATTTATTCAGATATTGTTAGTATGCAATTCCAATTGCTTTGATTTTGACAGAACTATAAACACTGTTGGACAAAATCTCTAAGCAAATAACATATTTTTGGTGAATTTAAATTCTAGACATGAAGTGTGAGGACTAAAACTTGCAGTCCTGTTTTCTTTTTATTCCTCCCTCCCTCCTTTTCTTCTCTCTCTCTGTGTATTTCTCTTTCCCTCTCCCTCTTCCTCTCCCTCTTTCTTTTGATTTTTGGGGTTGATCTTAGAAAGCTATAACACATTTCTGAGAAAAGACATCTCACCCACTCACTTATTGATAGCACTGAGTTCTTAGCTGTAACATTTTCACTAACTTCAGGTTGTCCCGATAACTATCTAAAACTTGGAAATAGGCAAAAGAGAATATTCCATGTTCTGTCAATGCAGTACTGGATGTGACTTTCTATTGACTGGACTGTTTTACAACTCTGTAGGGACAAGAGAGGCAAATAATTCCTGTTGGTGGGGAAGACAGCCCCAAGGATTAAGGATGATGGCCCTGTTGGACACTGACCAGTTTTGTATCTAACACAGAAATCTATGAAATTTCCCATATATACCTAGCTTCTCAAATACTCTTTAGACTTATTGTAACATCTTATTGGTTCCTCAGTTAAGTAATTAGTTGAATAAAGTCTTTGACACATGTTCATTTTATATTTGTTGAAGTTTGAAAATTATACCTAAATGGTATGTGACGTTTTACTTATACTTAATTTAATTTTTTTAGAGGAATATTTTTCTTTATTACCAAGACTGAAGTGTAGTGGCACAGTCATAGCTCACTGCAGCCTCAAACTCCTAAGCTCAAGCAACGCTCCTGCTTCAGCTTCCCAGTAGCAAGACCTACAGGCATGCACCATGAGGTCTGGCTAATTTTTTTTTTATTGCTTTTTAGAGATAGAGGTCTTGCTTTGTCGCTCAGGCTGGTCTTGAACTCCTGGCCTCAAGCTATTCTCCCTCTTCTGTTATCTTTTAAATATTTTGTTTTTATTAATATTGACGGAATTAATGCATTCAATCACATATAATGAACTACAAGGGCAGCTTTGGCTGACATCAAGGAGCCAAGATGATCTCTATAAAAGTCTTCTGATACCTAGTATGTGCTCAACCAACATTTTATTGTTGCTGTTCTGATGGTTAATGGCAAGATGAAAGGGAAGGTAGGCTAGCTCAATGGCCGGCTTACTATCTTGGGCCAGAGGATGGAGCTAGGAAGGAAGTGCCAAGGAAGTGTAGATAAAGAGGCCTAAATAAATTCACTTTATATTCAACTGTATGTCAACATACATTTCATGGAAGAAAAAGCCAAGGAACAAATAGTTTTGATTACAAAGCCACAGGACTATGAAAATATTTGAGAATCTTTTGAGAGGAACTTATATTGGAGTATGTTTGAGGATAAAATAATCACACAAGTTTACAAAATTAAATATTCCTTTTAAAAATATTTAAAGAACATCCTCCATTAAATTTAAAAAGCAGTCAGAACTGTCTCATGAGAGTTTCATGAATATTCAGAGTTCGATAGCTTTTTGGAAGTTAGCTTTGATAAAGATCTATGCCGGAATTATCTAGAACTGTGCTGAAAATACAAATTCCATGCCCTGGTTTGAGACTTGCTGAGCCAGAATCTTTAGGGAGTGGGTCCAGGAATGCAGGAATGTTGAGATGTGCATGTGCATGTATGTGTGAATTTGTGTGTATATATGTGTGAGTGTGTGTGTCTTATCAACTTTAACATGCTCCCAAGGGATTTGCATGTGACTTTGAGTCTGGGAGCCTTTGGTAGGGAGATCATTGTATCACGTTAGGACATTTGCTGGTTTTGTGACATCTGTATCAGGTTAGGACATTTGCTGGTTTTGTGGTCAGGGTCTTCTCATGCTGCCGAGCCTTGGGCAGCACTGTGCACTGTGCACTTTCAGAACCATACAATTCTTGCAATTTTTCTGTGGAGAGCGAGTGAGCCACCCCCTTATCCCAGAGGCCCATGTTACCCAGGTCTGAAAAATTAAACATACACACTTTTTTCAAGCTACTTTGTGTGTTTGTTTGCTCTCCAGAGAGTGCTTCCTCTCTGGGGAATAAAAACCTCTGATAGGTACAAACTTTCTGGAAGACAAGTTAGCTTTGTAGATCAAAAACCTTAAAACTGATTGTATCCTTTGACTCTTTTATTCCACTTATCTAATTTAATCTAATTTAACAAAACCAACAGAATTGTGCATACTGATTTTTTTTTTTTTTGAGTTGGAGTCTCACTCTGTCTCCCTCGATCTGCTGGGCTCCGGCGATCCTGCCGCCTCAGTCTTCCAAGTAGCTGGAACTACAGACACATGCTATCACGCCCAGCTAATTTTTTTTATTTATTGTAGAGATGAGGTCTCGCCAAGTTGCCCAGGAGGGTCTCGAACCTGCGGGCTCAGGCAATCCACTCACCTCAGCCTCCCAAAGCGCGGGATTACAGGCTGAGCCACCGAGCCTGGCTACTGATTTTTTTAAAGTTATTCTTGGCAGTGCATTTTATAACTTTTTTAAAAAGAGAAGCAACTTAACTGTCCAATAATAATGGAATGAATCAATCTTAACTACTTAGCATCAATAGGATGCAGTCATTATAGTATGTAAAAACAATTTTTTTTTTTTATTTGAGTTGGAGTCTCACTCTGTCGCCCAGACTAGAGTGCACTGGCCGCTCCCGGCCACCGCAGCTTCGACCTGTTGGGCTCCGGTGATCTTTCCGCCTCAGCCTTCCAAGTAGCCAGAATTACAGGCATGTGCTACCATGCCCGGCTGATTTTTTGATTTATTGTAGAGATGAGGTCTCGCTGCCCAGGCGGGTCTCGAACCCACGGGCTCAGGCAATCCACTCACCTCAGCCTCCCAAAGGCGGGGGATTACAGACTGAGCCAGCGAGCCCGGCTTAACAATTTTTAATGATGTAAGAAAATATTTATTGGGTGCTCACTTTGTTTCAGGCATTTCTCATCTGTATATTTCAAATTTTCTATGATGAACATTTATTAATTTTATGATCATAAAAGTACCATAAATTTTACCTTTTTCTTCCTCTTTCTACAAAAAAATTTATGAACTAAATGTTGGGGTGATAGTGAATGATGTTTGAATAAGAGACAGATTCTGTTAAGAAATTAAGCATATTCTGTTTATTAGTCTTTAGGCCAAGTGCTAAATGCAAATAGAAAGGTTTTTTTTTTTTAATTATGATTTACTAAATCTGGCCTCTGCCTGGCAATGTTTTAGCAGTTCTCTTACTTAATTCAATTTAACGTCAGAAACTTAAAAAATTTTTTATCCCCCCCCCCCCATTAAGATTATCTTTTTTTCAGTCGGAGTCTCACTCTGTTGCCCAGGCTAGAGTGCAGTGGCATGCCCATGGCCACAGCAGCCTAGACTTGCTGGGTTCAGGTGATCCTTCTGCCTCAGCCTCCCAAGTAGCTGGGACTACAGGTGCATGCCACCACTGGCTAATTTTTTAACTTATTGTAGAGATGAGGTATCGCCAAGTTGCCCAGACTGGTCTCAAACCTCTGAGTTTAGGCAATCCTCTCGCCTCGGCCTCCCAAAGTGCTGGGATAACAGGCTTGAGCCACCAGCCTCAGAATCTTATTTTTTATATATTAATGCAAATTGTTTTTATTCTCTCCTCCCCTCGATCTCCTTTCCCTAATCTTCAATGTCTTTTACCTGCAAATACCAACATCCATGACCAGTTAACTTATGGCTGGAGAGACCTGTTGCCACACTAGACAGAATCTGTCTAAGGTCTAAGGCTCTAATTCTTGTGAACCACATCTTCTCACAAATACGGAGAGTGTGTACTTATGGCTCCTACCCAACACTGCGGACAAGGGTTGGAGTTTTTCCAGGGTAGTTTGATGGAGAGAAGTAAGAGAGTTGAAGCGACAAGTAAGTGATTATGAAAAAGATCATGCAGACCCATCTGGGTAAGAGGAACATTAGGATATGATAGAGATGATGGAAAGTAACAAATGTGCGGACCTCGTGAATCAGAGCTCTTAACTGGGTCAAAGAATTATTGGTGTGGGCATGATAGAGGATGTAAGCTGGTAAGAGAGAAGGTGGGTATCCAAGGGTGGGATGTTCTGAAGGAAATTGCAGAGTAGGCCAAGACAGGTCAATAAGGCTCCAGGTATAACTAAGCATAAGAGTGAGAGGCCAGGGACATGGATGAGTAATCTCAATGGATGAGGTAGTCAAGACTTGATAAGTGCTGAAAGAAGTCACCAAATTCTAAAACCGTCAGTGAATGAGGACAACAGTAGAGTGGATCTGATGACATGCCTTTTAATGGAGCTGAGAGTTTTTATTTTATTTTTCATTTTTTTAGTAGAAAGTGGGAGTAGGAGGAAAAATGATGTGGAAACAGCAAAGAGGATCAAAGAGAATATTACCCATGAGTTAAACATGTTATAAATCACCTAATTCTAGAGAATCAACTTGGAAACCTAAGCCTGGCAAGCTTTTTCCTTAGCTTTCATTCACACTTAAAAAATGATCTTCCCACTCTACTTAGTTTATGGCTTGTCATTGTTTGTGTACATATCTGTGTGTCTGTTTCTCCTCTGGATTCTAGATTCTTCTCTGAACAGGGACCATCACTGTTTGGCCAGCATAAATGCTTAGTGAGGGTCAGATAAATAATTCGTTTGACTGAAATATGTTTAAGGAGTTTTCCGGTTTTGGTTTTTCTCATGAGCCTGATCTAAACCTCTATGGAGATGTATACCCTCAGGACCCCAAAGGACTCATCAAATATCTCTGGACTTGGAATTCCTGATATGGGCATCTACATTCAATTAATATTTTCTTTTCCTAAAACAACTTCTCTCGTGTATCATTCTCCATTAGCCAGTTTCTGGTTTTCAATGGTATAAAGGCAGCCTCCCCACTCTGTACCAGCATGTCCCCCCATGTGTGCAGCCTCATGGATCTTCTGAAATATGCATCCATATTAATGTGTAACAGACCTCCGTTGGATAGACCCTGAAGTAGAGTCCTGGCTCTGTCAGGACCTAGCTTTGGGATTTATTGAAATTTGTTAACACATAAAGAAATTAAGGATCAAAGAGTTCGGATGACTAGCTGAAGAGCTTATTATAATTTAGAAAGTTTTAAAACCCAGGTTAATGAGGTGATAGAACCTGGGCTTTCTCCATTGTCCCCAAATACTTCTCAAATGTTTTCTGTCAGACTGGGGAGAGCATTTTTCTGTTGATTCTAACAAATAACTAAGTGTAGGCTTAAATTATTTACATTTTCAACTCGGATGGAACCTGAATATGAGCAACAACAGCACATCAGCTCCTATGCACGAGAAACCTGCACGTCTTCCTGTTAGTAGAACGTGACTTTAAATTACATGACCTGCTGTTTTATCTTGGGTCAGCCCCAACGTTATTTCCGTCATAAACAATGGTCCACATGCTCAGAGTTTGGGAGGAAACACCTTTTCCTGCATGGCTTGATCACGTGATGATGGCAATTAGGATAACTGTGACTTCATTGTAATCATGAGTTAGGCAACCAGGAGGTCACAAGCAGGCCAGAGGGAGACCTGCTTAGCATACACCATTTCTCATCAGCTACTCTTCTGTAGGAATTAGGGGTTTTCAGATAGTAAAGCTATGCTGTGTGTCCTGATGTTGCTGAATGGGGTAGGAAAAGATAGGCAGCTCACTTAAAGAAGAAAGAGCATGAATCCAAAAAGGTACCTGCATAATGAACATTTGTATACCTAACCCTGAGTTGTACCCTACATCTTTAAAATAAAAAAATTAAAAGTTAAAAAAAGAGCATGAATCTTGGAATCAAAAGATGTGGATTCAAATCCTGACCCTGAAAGTTTCTGCCTGTGGGACCTTGGGGTGATCACCTTATCACTCTTAGCTTCAGAGTTTTCATCAAGAAAACATGGTTCTGATATATCCTTTCCATAGCTCAACAGTGAAAACCACAGGGAAGTGTCTATGTACAGACTCCATATTACTTTGTATAAAGCATTTTTAGAAGCTTAAATTTTTGATATTTGTTTCTGAAGTGGCTTGATGCAGAAAATATGTTAAATTATTATTTCCCTTTAGGTGCAATATTTTTAATATAGTAAAGCAAGGACTGATATGCCTGGTTCAATGAAGAACTTTCCCCCCATGTATTTTACATGTTTCTGTGGGGTTCTAGATGCTGAGTTCACTTTTTTCAAAAGGAAAAGCAATGATGCTTCTAACATGGTGTTGTATGTCTTGACACAGCAGGCAACAACAGGTCTTTGGTGAAAGTTAGTGTTCTTAAGAATTTGGAGAATAACTTACATTGGTTTCTTACTATTACTCATTGCAACAATAACAATTCTTCACAAAGGGTACAAAGGACTTTCAGGTTCATTATCTTCTTAGCTTCTCAACACTCTTGTGAGGTGTGAGACTTAGAATTTGGCATTGACCTTGGTCTTTACTGGATATTTGAGACTATCAGTCTCCAATTAAATGTATCTATCCTCCCACAAATACATCTAAAAATACAATTCTTAGCCTATTTTGTTGACTAAATGGATTACATTTATGATCTTCATTATAGCGCTACACTTCTTATTGCTGGTTTTCAACTTTGTCCTCTACATACATATCTATAAATCTCACCCATCAACTCAGAATAATAGTGTTTATACTGCCTGGAGTGGGCGGTGTGTTTAGATGTAGAACTAACAAGTGCCCTTTCATCCTCTGCAATGTACTGGACAGCTCAAAATAACAGTATCGCTGGGCCTGAGACACCCAAAGGCAAGCCCTCGTTTCATGAAAGGGGAAACACAACAAAATGAAAACAAACTGTGGAGTTCACCTGAGCCCAGCAGAGCTCCATCCTGTTTATCATTCACAGAGTGCCCTGTTATTTCATCCATGCTGTCCCTTTGAATGTGCTGTTTCAGTACTGCTGTGCCCATCACAATTCCTGCTGTGGATGTGGGACTTATGAGTGTGACCCCAAGTTCTAGTGACTGGCTTTGTGGCTACTGCTTGTGACATACACACAGGGGATGCAAAAGAGCCTCCAGGTTAGGGGTTGGCCAGGTGGCAAGGGACCAGGACATTGGTCATTTACAGTTTTAGGGTATCAGTTTCATAGCGTCTTAGTGTTGAAGAAGGATTTAAATGCCATGAAGACCAATGAACCCTTATTAATTTATTTTGGCCTCAAAATATTATACAAACAATATATATTTCTTTTTTAAAATTAGAAGCACATATAAGCAAAATGAAAACGACAATAGCAAGTGTAATTTCACCACTCAGGGATAAGTATAGTTAGCAATTGGTGGATAACTATCCAGAGTTTTTTCTGTGAATGAGATCCTGCTATACTTTACAGACATTTTTCACTATATTATGAATATTTTCCCATATAAATAAATATCTACATAGTCATTTGCATAGTGTTCCATGGTGTGGATTGCCATACTTTTGGTAACAAATCATTCATTATTGGATTTTAGTTTATTTCTGGTTTTTTGCTGTTATAAATATGTTAAATGAACATCACTGTGCATGCATTTTTTTCTCATCCAACTGATGTTTGAAAACTTCCAGTGTTGAACAACAATCTGTTGCCATTGCCAAATCTATGGCAGTTCTCACTAGAGTATACCTTCTAGATATGGGAACTTTAAATGAGTCTGCATGTTATGGGGGTCTCTGTAGCATGGTCTCTGTCAAAGTGTGTTCCTGTGGTTCTTCTGTACTCTTCATGTTCTCTTAAGCCACCACCCATGTGCTTCCACCTACGCCTTCTGCCATTAGACTATCATAGCTCAATCCTCCAGGCTGCAGTATCATTTTATGATGTCAACAGTGTTGCACAGTGTTAAAGGACTTCCCCCATCTCTAACTGCCTGCTCATTGTCTTTTTCCCAACCAAATATTTTATTGTGTTATCAATGATTATATGCATGGAAGTGAAAATGAAAAGTAGTAGAACACTTGAGTTATAAGAAGAAACTATGCACAGAAAGGGCAGCATGTCGCTGAGAACAGAAGCTCCTAGGAGATGGCAGGCAGGAAGAGCTTCTGAGAGCTTTTCTGAGAGTTTACAAGATGCCCTGCATGGGAAGTTGGGGAACAAGGTCTTGAATATGCAATAGGAAATGTGAGGTGTCCTTGTAGTCAGGCTATCTGTCAGGGATGCAGTGTAAGTTAAGATTCTGGACATCTGGCAGGAATGTAGTCAAGGCAGTATAATGCTCTGCGTTTTCTGATTCAAAGCTCACCCTGCAACTCCAGTTTGCAGGAGAAGCTCTAAGTAGATTACTTCTGTGGAGCAAAACAAGTGAATTCAGCGGATCCAGGTATTGAGAGGAGAATAGGAACTTCCTCAATCACTGTACAGTCCAGGCAAATCAAGTATACGGACAATCTGCCTAAGGCACTCCTGATTACCTGCTAGTCTTCATCCTCAGTTTCTTCATCCATTTCCTTGAAGAGATGTTAAAATGTAGCAAAATTTGCAATTTAATTGTCATTTAACATCTAGGATGTAAAAAATTCTAGAAAATCCACACTAGTCTCAAACAGGTTTTGCATTTCACACACCACACATGCATACTTGCACACGCATGCACACACACACACACACACACACACACACACATACACACACACACACACACACACACACACACACACACACACACACACACACACTCATCCACAGAGGCATAAAAAGAGAAGAGGCCATAGTAGATAAAGCACACGTGATGCAGGGCACATTTAGTTCAAGGACAAGGGTAGTTTCTTTTGGTTCAACCTGCTTGATAGCTCTTGTTGGCTGAAAGCATATAACATCTAGAATGTGTGAAAAAACAAAACAACACAGGGCACTGTTAGATACTTACATGCATACTTATTTTAAGAAAATGTTTCAGAGCCATAAAACTTTTATTAAATTGAGGTTGTTTAGGAAAAGCAAAAAATGGGCCTGATGTGTATTCTGTTAAAACTCTCCTAAGAATAATTGGTTCTAATTCTCTCTTAGGGCTATTCAGAATACTCAGAATATGTTTCTGGTCATTTTCATAGATAGGAAATGATCTCTGGGTTGTCTCTTGTGCTTCTGCAACAGAGAAGTTTCAGTTTTAGTCAGTATTGTATTACAAGCATCATTTGTAAATGTGTAGTTTTCTTCATCCTGGTTTTGATAGGGTCAGTTGATAGGTGTAGAGGGTGCTGACATTCTGAAATGGGGAGTACGGGGGTTGGGGGTGGTGTGGGAAGAAAAATGAAGAAAGAAGCAAATGACAAAAGGAAATGTTCAGGGCTAGGATGCCTGGTCAGATGTCTTTTCATTTTCTCCTAGAATGGCCTAAAGAAGAGTGGGAACCCAAATAACCTGCCATTCAGTGTCACACCTGGGAAGCCCAGCTGCCCCATTACATGAATATTTCTCACACTGATATGTTAGGCAGCCAACAAGTCACACTCCACAACTAAAATGAGAGACTCAGAATTAAAGATGGTGGGTGCCAAGATATCACCTCTGGGTCAAATCTTTACCTTAAGGATGAAAAATCTACATTTACATTAGAGATGAGAGATCTAGAGAGGGATCTGAGTGCCTGAGGCCACTTAGTAAAGACTGACCAGAACTGGGAATTGAATTCAGCTGCCCTGTTTTCCAGGTTGATGTCCCTCCCAAGGTAACATCTTCGGGAACAATGTGACATGTAGCAGCTCAGATTAGCAGTAGCAATTTGAGACTGATGTCCTCCATATATCATCTTAAATAAGAAACTGCTTAGATAATTGCACATAAGATATATGGCACTTTGGAATCCTATTATTCTAAAAGAAAATCTTTCCCCCTGGTTTTCTCATTTAAATTTATGGTTCTATTACTGGTCTGCAGGCAGCAAGATGTATGGTTGTTTTGATAGGTTGTTAAATATCACTTTTCACTCCCTCTTAAACAGAATGTTCTTCTATTCCTTTGGGGGAATGTTTTTGTCATTTATTACAAAAAGCAGATATGTAAAATCACAGGACCTCAGGCAAATCTCCCTGGTCCCATAAACACTTGAGTAACGATGCTCAACATTTCTATAAGGCCTTGGTTTACCAGGAGATCTTGATACTGTTTGCGATGTGCCCTGGGAAGAGAGTCTTATGAGCCCCATTTTAGTGCTGTGGAAACTGAGGCTCAGGAAGGGAATACAGTATTCTGAGAATTTGTACAGATTCTCTGCAAGACAAGTTTCATAGCCAGTGGCTCCACTTTATCACTTACTACATTCCTATTTCAAGGCCCCCATTTGAGAACCACTCAAGACACATCAGTCCTTACCTCACCTCCTTCTAGTTTAGCAAACCTAACCATTTCAATCTCCCATACTCTCAACATTAGCAGTCCAGATGAGCTGAAGTCTTGGGTCACCCCCTTGTTACCCTCGTTTTACGTTTTCACAACATATACGTAATTAGCTAATTAGGGTCTTGATATTCTCTGGTTTATATAAGCTATTTGAGCAGTTTATTTTCCTGGTTATTTGCATTTTCCTGTTTAGTGTTTGAATTGAGTCCTCCCATTTTGTTCTCATTTGGTCATACTTTATTATTATTCTGTCACTAAAGAATAAAACCATTCTTGAATCAGTTTTTAAGACATGGTATTTGAGGTTGGAAGGCATGATTGCTTCCCAGTTCTTCCTCTCTCCAGATTTGTGGCACTGGCTAAATCTAGTACCCACTTTGGGCTTTGGTTTCTTCACCTGTAATATTAGGATGTTGGACTAGATGAACTTTAAAGGCTTTAACTGGTCTGAAATACTCAACTTGAATTTTTCCTTATTTTGTTCAATACTGACTTTATAAAATAAGGTCGATGGCTGGGACTTTGGTCTAGGAATTTTTCACAAAATTGGATGATCTTGTTTTATATTTCAGAATATGGGAACCAAGCATATTTAGCAAAGATAATCTCAGTTTGAGATACTCTCTTTATGATGTCCAAATTTCCCAGAAATTGTCCAGGCAAGCCCTCTCAGCTCTGAATCCCCATAGACACGATGTCAAGTGCTTTGGGCTCTTGCTCTGTTAAATGTTGAGATTTGACATGCTGGGACTATGGGTGCCTTCAACATCCCACAAAACCCTTAGCAAACTGTCAACAAGTACAATTGCAGGCTTTGTATCTGGTTGTTTCTGAAAAAAAAAAAAAAGAGTAAAGATCCTTCTAGCTTTATAAATGATGTCCTCTGGGAGGAAAGCTTTATATCTCATTTGATAGAGGGCAATGGAAAGGTTCAGAGAATAAGTAAGCAGGGGGACTGCCAAGGGGAAGAAGGTATCCGTTGGGCCTGACTCTGTCTCTCTTTCCCTGCTTGAAGCCTGTCAGTTTGGGTTATGTTTATGGAGCTAATTCAACATTGTGCCTTGACTTTTTGAGCCACGTAAAGTGCTCATTGGTGTTTGCCCTGGTAATGGAGTCAGAGACAGAATTCAAGTTCAATTCCTATTGAGGTGAGAAGTGATATTGCTCTTCTCAAGCAGTTGGGATCTATTTGGGGGAAGCCAATTGGCCCTAAATGCCATGAGGGTAATTGTGCCATCATCTTACAGAATAATGTACAAATTTCATTGCATGGCATTCAAGGCTGTTCAGAATTTAGTTATGATCTATTTGCTTTAGCCCTGTTTAACCCTGGCTGACTCATAGTTCTAAGTTGCCCTAGTTTGTTCTTGTTCTGCTGTAGTTTGCTTTAGCATCCAGCTTACACTTGGTTATGTCTCCCATGAATCATTGCACTCTAACATTTCACACTCAGTGCTAGTGCTTGGTATCCCTGGTTTGGACTCTGTCTCAATGACTTGGCCTGGTATTTCCCTCATGTTCTTCAGCTTCTTTCTCAGAGAAAGGTACTCACCCATGTCAGCCTTCTAGAGCTTACCCTCTGGCTCCAAGTTGCTTGTCTGACACTCTGACTGGCCTCACCTTTTGGGATAGACCAAGAGCAGGAGATTTAGGATAACCTTCAGAGATTTCCTGGGTGTCTCCTTTGTGCCAGGCCTTGGCCTAAACTGGGGGTGTAGACATGGGCAAGACACTTTTCCTCTAAAGGAGCCTAGTAAGAAAGAAAACTGGCAAGATAACTAAAGGGAATACTAATGTTATGGGTACACTTCTTATGGAATGAGTGAGGGGCACAGAGAAGGGACAAATCAGTTGTGCTAGGGTTGTGGAGATGGTCAAGGAAGCCTTCAGAGATAAGGTGCTGAGTCCAAGGGATGTCACATGTGAACTAAGAATGCCTGATGCAGAACTAGAAGGTCTTCTCTGGGACCAGGGAAGTAGATTCTCTTGAAAGGAGAAGTCCATGGTTTGTTAGTTATGCCTTTGCAGACAGGGCAATGTGAGAAAATGATTGCAGCCTCTTGGACGGAAATCTTTGACATTTGGCATCCAAAGCATTCTATGGTCAGTCAGCCTGGCCAAGGGGCTAATTCAGTCTTCTTCAGAGAGGGAAAATTCCTAGTGGCGGCTGCAGTGGCAGTGCTAAATGTGGAAGGCCAACAGAACAGACTTGCATTTTATCTGGCTGAAATGAAGGGGAAATGGCTCTTGATATGACCTTTCTTCCATGTGGGGTTGCCTTTTGGGCCTGGAAAATTTGGCTCAGAAACAGAATGTCAGGTGAAAGGACAGATCCAGATCATCACTGGATAGTAGCTTTCCCAAGACCATTCTTCTTCCCCTGTCAACTGAGAAAGCTATGGCCAGGTGTCTGGTTGAGGCCTGTGATATACAGGAGGGTTTGGGCATGGGATGATGGTGGCTGCTGGGTATCCTTCAGCGGGCTGCAGAGCTGGGACAGGCCATTTGACAGGAGAGATGCAGAGCAGAGGGGAGAGGACTGGCCTGTCCCTCTCCAGAGGCAGGGAGTATTGAGCATTTGGCTCACTGAAAGGGATGTTTCACCAGACACTTTTTTTCCATGGTGATGTTGGCGGCAGTGCCCGTTGTTCCTGTGGGAGGTGGAGTGGTGAGAGGAATGGAAAAAAACAATGTTTTCCATCAGGACCATTACATTATGGAAACCCTGACACTGATTTGCAAATGTCTTTTTTCTCTTGGGAAGAGTTAGAGAGGTTATTGACTCTTATTGACTGCTGACTACCTGGGACTTTTATTAACATCAGAGGCCATGGTGCTTATGATTCAGAGTTGACAAAACTAATCTACCTTTAAGTAAATGCACATAGGTTAATGTCAGGATCATACCACTGAGTTAAAAAAAAAAAGCCACAGAAGAATATGTACAGTATAATTCCATTTATATAAAGCTCAAAAACATATACAACTCTGTGTGTGTATACATAGTTTAAGAATGCAAACTTATACAACAACAAAGTTAAGCAAGGAAATAATAAACACAGAATTTGAGAGTCATTACTAATTTTGCAAGGGAGAGGTTTGGATTAGGATGGGGCATTCACAGGAGATTTCAAAGTAATGATAATGTTCTCTCTTTCTCTTCTTTTTTTTTTTTTTAAGTCAGAGTCTCACTCTGTCACCCAGGCTGAGTGTAGTGGCATAATCACAGCTCACAGAAGCTTTCTGGGCTCAGGCAATCCTTCCACCTTAGCCTCCCTAGTAGCTGGGACTACAAGTATTTGCTACTACGTTTGGCTAATTTTCAATTTTTGGTAGAGATGAGGTTTTGCTGTATTGCCCAGGCTGGTCTCGAACTCCTGGACTCAGGTGATTCTCCTACCTTGGCTTTCCAGAGTGCTGGGATTATAGGCATGAGCCAATGCCCCTGACTATGTTCTCTTTTTTAAAATAGGCAGTGTGAACCAAGTTGTTCATTGTATTGGGATTCTTATATGTTACATGTATGCACGAATATTATTTATATGCTACATGTATTTTATGAATATTATTTTTATCCACCATATTTAGTAAAAAAAATTAAAGTGAACTCCCCTAACTGAGGTGGAGTGTTTGTGGAGGGGAAGGGGTGAGGGCAAGTGGTGCCTAATAGTCACACATTTGAAGGAAGAACATTTGCTGGGTTGCCACCTTCTTAAGTCAGTAAGACCCCAGGTTTCCTTAAATCAATGTATTTATATTCTGAAGAAAAACCCCAGTGTGCAAACCGACTTCAGGAGCCCCTGTGGAATCATAAGGTTGTTTATTTTCTTGACATGGGAAATGCAGAGGAAATAATATAAAGTAGAAAAAAACAAGATATAAAACTGCATGCAGTTTCATTCTAATATTGTTACAAATCTGTTTATATGCATAGATTTTAAAAGGTTGGAAAGTATCTTAAACGGTTTTTCTCTGGAATGCTTTGTTTTATTTGTTTTCAGGAAGGACGACAGGTTTCACCGCAGCTGACCCGTTGGTCTAGTTCATTTTCCCCATTTCCGGTATGGCGGATCCATCCACTCTGCCGTTCTGTGCTGTCCTGTGGCGGCGCTGCTTTCCTTTTCTTGTGCTTTGATTGTCTGTGGAAGATTCTCCTTTCTGCTTTCCAAAAACGATGAAAATTTAGTTTGGTCACTACAGCTTGTTGATGAGCCAGGAGACTCGCGCAGGAGTTAGGAAAAAATCACAGTATCAGGAAACATGCGGCAAGGCGTGGTCTTCACCTGGATGGGCTGTGGTTCCCAGCAAGCACTGACCAGCCCACAGCAACTGCCTCCTGCCTTTTTCCTCTTTACTTTTTAATCCACTTCACTGTTCCAGGTTAGATTTCCTGGGAAGCACACTGAGACTCGGGTCAGGGTGCAGAGGTTTATTAGGGAGTGCTCTTGGGGTCAGCATCTGGACAGGGAAGGAAAGGCAAGTTGAAGAATCAGGATTGTACAGAACTGGAATGACAGTCTTAGTGGAAGCCTCAGCAGACCCTGTAGGAGATGAGAAGTTGAGATAATAACGCTTCAGAGCTGTTCTGATTGGGGTGATAAGGTTGGGCATCTATTCCCATGTATGTCAATCAGACACGGGGTGCTGGCCATCTCAGGAAGGGGGCATGACCTTGGTTGAGGGGATAAGTCTTCAGCTGAGGCAATTCCCTACAGGGGCAACAGTATTTCCAGCAACTTCATCCCAAATCTTTCCTCTACACCTCCATGCTGTATTCAGACTATTTCTTAGCTGAAACATGAATTTAATAATGTCACCTGCTGCTAAAAATCTTTCTGTGACTCTCCATTGCCTACAGAAAAAAGATCACTTACCTCATCATCAATGCTTTTTACAGTTTGGTCCTGATTTTCACACATTTTTTTACTAATACTATTCCATACCCTTTTATATGTCCCAACAAAAACATACTACAATATTCTATATTCCAGCTATACCGAACATTTTCACTTGCTGACCATGCCTCTTCATATACCCATTCATTCTATCTAGACTCGTTTTCTCAAATCGTACTCAACCTTCAAAACCTAGGTCAAATGTCCTTTTGTTTGTAATGTCTTCCCAAATTCTCTAGGCAGAGTTTTTCCTTCTACAGGTCTCACAGTCCATTTCCTCCCCTTTTTCTTTTTTCCTCTTCTGTCCTTGCTTTTTCTCCTCCTTGTTCCTGCATTCTGCCCATGCTCTTTGATTTCTCTCTTTTTCTCTTGGAGCACAGCTTCTCAAGCATGTCTCGCATGTAAATCTAGCGCCTATGGATTTGCTTGTGTCCTGTGTTGTACGGGAAATCCACTTTCGGTGTCTAGGCTAGTTAATCTTGTACCCCTTGAGTATTATGTAGATATTTATTGCATCACTTATGCTGACATGCTTCAGTGGTTTGATCAAGAATAGCAGGCACATCAACATCAGCGAACAGGGTTTCTTGTGTTATCAGACAAGTTATGTGGCCTTCTTAGAATTAATATCAGAATTGCTCAAAATACCTTACACGGCAAGTAAGTGGCAATTTATTTATAATTATTTGTTTATGCATCTGACTGCCCTGGTAGACTGAGACCAATTTAAAGCTGGGGACGCTGCCTCTCATCTGGGTTTTCCCTGTGCCTAGCACAGGCCTTGGCGTAAGGGAGGGCTTCATTCGATGTCTGCGAATGAATATTGTCACATATATTTTGTTTTTTATTTGAGAAAGGGTGAAATGAAAGTGAATTTCTTTGTAAGAGAAACAGCAGAAGAATAATAATGACCACATATTTTCTAATATACTTAGGGATAATTTGATATTCCTTTTCACTGCTGAACTGGTGGCACTCATGAGTTCATTTGTGTGATGGATTGCTTGTAGCAAATCTAAAGACACTTGCTCACTCCCCTTTGCCTCTTATTCACACTGGGAGAAGCCACTGATTGACTCCTACCACGGCCTAGCTCTGTATTTGTCATTTCTAATCCTCAGAACCATCTATGAGGTAGATACTGCTACAGCCATTTTACTGGTGGATCAACTGAGGATCGGGAAGGTTAAACTAACTTATCCAAGGTGATACATTTTCAAGTGATAGACCAGGATTTGAATCAGGGAAATCTGATTCCTGAACTCTCCCTCTTCCTATGACTTCCGATTGCTGCAATTCAATGTTGCTGATACCGTCTGCAATAGGAGATACTTGCCTACTCGTGGGGGAAAACTTTCGTGGGGAAAGATTCTGCTATCTTTTAAAAGAAAGCCCACATGAGTCATCTTATAAAGCAAGAAGCACTGCTGGTTTGATGTTCACAATCTATTTATAACTGGAAAAATTAAATGGTGTCTGTATGCAGTTTCTTCAACCACGAAACAGAGTGAAATGTGAAAATGTAATGAAATAATCCTATACTATCATTATATATCATTACCAGACAAATGCGTATGATACGTGCTGCTGCTTATAGCATATTATCATAGTAATTTATCTGTGCTGAGAACTATGCTAAGTATTTTCTGTGTGTCATTCTGTTGAATCCCCACAGCAACCTGGTGAGGTGAATGTGATTATCAACACCCTGGATCCCAACAATCTCACTCTTAGGTATCTATTTGAGAAGAATTAAAATAAAAGTCCACAAGATAGTTGCATAAGAATATTAATAGTAGCTTCATTCAGAATAACAAAAACAGACTAGAACAGGTGTCCATAAATAGGAGCCAAGTTAAACAAACTGTCATGTCCATAAAATGGATTATTATTAAGCAGTAAAAAAGAAATAATACTGATATATGTAAGAACCTCAAAATCATTGTGCTGAATGAAGATAACATACTTTTGCAAAAGAGTACATACTATGTTATTCTATGTAAAAGAAGTCTAGAACAGACTTAGAATTTTATGGGGTGATGGCAATATTCTATGTCTTGCATAGGTTGTACAAGGCTGTGCATTTGTTAAAATGTATTGAAAGGTACATTTAAGGTGTATATATTTCATTGTATGTAAATGTTACCTAAAAAGAGCAAACAAATATTAAACTCTAGCTAATTATATACATTTTGAAGTGTTAAGAAGAGGTACTGATATCTGCAGCCTATTTTGAAATGCATCAAAGAAATGTTCTCAACACAAAGAAATGATCAATGTTTGTGGTGATGGATAGCCCAATTATTCTGATCTGATCATTATATATTGCATGATGTACCAAAATATCACATGTGCCCCGTGCATATGTAAAATTATTATACATCAATGAAAAATAAAATTTAATGGATGGAGAGGGAGATGAATAGATGACTATACGTGAAGATGCAAGCATATTGAATACCAATGTAGACTCTAGGTGGTGGGTGTCATGGGTATTCATAATGAATTTTTTTTCAATTTTTATCTATATTTGAGAATTTTCATCAAAATGTTGGAAAAAGAAGTAATACACACCCTGAGAGAGTGTAACTAGAATAAATTAGAATATAATAAATCAGAATAAAGTGCTGTTGTTTAGTTATTTTTCTGATAAAAAAAATAAATCTTTTTACTCAACAGAGCTCAGAGAACTCTCCATTACCTATACATATATTCCTGGACTTACAATGGGGTTTCATCCCAATAAACTCATTGTTTAAGTTAAAACCATCATAAGTCAAAAGTGCATTTAATACACATAACCTACCAGACATCATAGCCTAGCCTAGCCTACCTTAAATGTGCTCAGAACACTTATAGTAGTGCAAAATTATCTAACACAAAGCCCATTGTATAATGAAGTGTTAAGTCTCTCATGCAATTTTATTTTACTTTATTTTATTCTTTTGAGTCAGAGTCGCACTCTGTCGCCCAGGCTGGAGTGCAGTAGCACACTCCAGACCACTGTACCTCAACCTAATAGGCTCTGGCAATCCTTCGCCTCAGGCTTTCAAATAACCAGGACTACAGACTCATTACCACATCCAGCTAATTTTTGATTTATTGTAGAGAGAAAGTCTTGCCAAGTTGCCCAGGCTGGTCTTGAACCTCTGGGATCAAGCAGTCCTCTCGCTTTCACCTCCTAAAGTGCTGGGATTATAGGCATGAGCCAGCGTGTTTAACCCTCACATATTTATTGATGTTCTACTGAATGGGTACTACTTTGTACCAATGTAAAGTCGAACCATCATAAGTCAGGAAATGCCTGTGCACTGGAGTCAAAACTCCATCACACTCAAGACCCTTTACTTATTGGTCTTATCTAACATTCTGGTTCATCTCCTGCCACATCCTAACATATCTCACTCACTATACACTTGAGATGACTTCTTCCCTGCATTCTCCACTTACTTTTAGGCTTCTGTGATTTTGTTGTATTCTACTTCCTGTGCTTAGACGATTTTCATCCCTGTTAAATCTTTACTTACTCTTATGGGTTTAGCTCACTTGTCCCTTATTGCTGATGTTTCTCTATTTCCCCTCCAGGACTTAGAGACCCTCTAGGATTGGCAGAGTACATGTCTCATTCAGTCTTCTTTCTAGGGCCTGGCATGGAGTTTGGTGCAGAAAACAAACTCTGGTGCAGGCAGCAAGCTCAAGAAATGTTGAATAGAGGGAATGGGACAGAACTGCTATTGACTCGTCCCTGAGCCACTCATGGACCTTTTTGTGTCAGGTCCTTTCCTTGCCCTTTCTTTTTCTGCATGAAAATATCATAAGCAAATGCTAACCCACTGAATGTCATAACAGCCTAACCTACCTTATATGTGCTCAGAACATTTACATGAGCCTCCAGCTGGGCAAAAGCATCAGACACAAAGCCTGTTTTAAAATAAAGTGTTGACTGTCTCATGCAATTTATTGATGTTCTACTGAATGTACATCACTTCATATCACTATAAAGTTGACCCCTGCAAATGTTTCCTGGGCTCCTTTACCAACTGGCTTCTGTCTAGATTCAGCCACCAGAGGTTCTAGTGATAGAGTGAAGGGAGAAGAAGGGGAAAAGTGAGGGTACTCCTCCCTTCTCTCTCTGCTAAGGGAAGTGTCCCCAACAATGGTTGGCTCTACTGCACAGTTCTAGCTGCCGTCAGCCCTCCTTCTCTGGTCCCTAATTTTGCCAGGCCATGGTGCCAGCTCTCTTTTGGTGTCCCCAGCTCCTGGGCTTTGGTAACACCAGCCTCTCCTTCCATCCCTCTAGCTCAGGATGGTAGTGGCTTTTAATTTTTGATAATTTTTGGTTTGCCTCCCCATTCTTGACTTGGCTTTTAGACTCTTCTGACGTGTTTCTTGTATAGCTAGCCTAGGATCTATTTTCCTGACTGAGTCCTGGCTATGATAGTCCCTTACTTTGTACCCCAGTTTCTGCATTTTAAGAAATGAGATGATTGAGTTATAAGATCACCAGTTTTCTTCTTGTTAAAATTCAGATTAAAGAGAAGATGTACTTTAGCATGCCAACCCCACTGGCCTATTTCGAATTTAAAAAAGAGAAAACTCCTAACACTTCCACTTAGCACTTTCTATCCTCCTCCTCTTCCTCTTCTTCCTCCTCCTCCTTCTTTTTACTTTTTTTGTTTAGAGACAGGATCTCGCTTTGTTGCCTAGACTGGTCTTGAACTCCTAAGTTCAAGCAATCCTCTTGCCTTTGCATCCCACAGTGCTGGAATTGCAGGTTTGAGCCACCATGCCTGGCCTGTTTGTCCTTCTTAATGCAAATGCATTCTGTTCATTCAGAGTACACGCATATAGGGGAGCGGAGTGACCATCCACCTGGAGTGCTAGCTGGCTTGGTAATTCAGATGCTTCCTTTCAAGCACCAAGTGGTAAAGCCACCAGCACTGGTCAAAGCGTGACCTGAGGTCAGCGAGGAACAGTAGGACCTGGTGTGGCAGTGAGGAGGGAGGGAGGGACTTGGGACTAGGGCTCGCCCCTGTCCACTCTGGCACTTCTCTGGAGATAACCCAAGACCCTGAGCTCAGTGTAAGGCTGGAAAGATGTCCATAGAGAAGAGGCATGTTTCTTTTAATTTTTCTTTTTGAGTTGGAGTCTCACTCTGTCACCCAGACTGGAGTGCAGTGGCCACTCCCGGCCACCGCAGCCTCGACCTGCTGGGCTCAGGCGATCCTTCCGCCTCAGCCTTCCAAGTAGCAGGAACTACAGGTGTGCGCTACCACACCCGGCTAATTTTTTTGATTTATTGTAGAGATGAGGTCTCGCCTGCCCAGGCGGGTCTCGAACCCGCGGGCTCAGGCAATCCACTCACCTCAGCCTCCCAAAGGCGCGGGATTACAGGCTGAGCCACCGAGCCCGGCTTAAGCATGTTTCTGCTGAGACCTGTTAGTTCCTGATCACTAATCATCCACTAACATTTTACCTACCCATCTTCTAACTCCCAAGTCCAGCACACTTTCCACCTTGTCAGGCTCTATATTGCATAAAGCATTGCTTTATGCATGAAAAAAAAAGACAAGAATGAATGATACTAATCCCTTCAGGTACTCTCATTAAATGTGGGGTATAGATACATATATGACTCTCATTCATAAGAGTAGTTCTAACACAGCACGGTTGGTAATACTTACTGTGATTCATACAAATCATATGTTTGGGGAAAACCATGAAGAAGAAACCTTTCCAAGAAGAGTGTTTTGGAAAAAAATTGGTGGAGGGGTGATATTTTGAACTAGGCCTTGAAAACTGATGGCTAGGTTTAATCATGAGGCAAAGGCCATGGTAGGCAGGGGTGACAACCTGAGCAAAGGCACAGGGGGAGAAATTTCAGGGATCAGTTCTCATGCAATGTGGAGTTTAAACCCATTCTTATGATTCTTATGCAACTGGGAGTTGATGAGGGTTTTTGAACAGGAATGCAACAAAATCAGGTCTATATTGTATAAAGACTGCCTCTGTGTCATGGAAGCATATGGGTTAGGCAGGGAGGAGGAATGAACGGAGCCTAAACAGGAAGCTGTTGTCGTAACCAGTTTTACCACCACTTAGACATGACCTCAGTGGTCATGGCCTCAGTGGCCATGGCCTCCTTAAGGAAATCAAGACAAAATAGAAACGAGTTGCGCTTGTATATCTTAGGAATTTTTACAGACCTCAAGGTACATGGAAAAATGAGCTATATCTGTGTTTATACTTGGCAGGGTTATGGAGAGGGCTCTGGGGAGGGGCCAAAGGGCTAGGGTGCTTGTGAGATTTCAGCTGAAATTATTGATCACAAAGCCCAGCACAGAAAGGGATAGAGGGTCAAATAGAAGTGGCTGTTTCATAACAGGCAACACTCAGCTGCAGTAGGGGTGAGAGACAAGGACAGAAAGCTAAGAGGATCCTATGGATGTCCAGTGGTCACTTCTTATACTCTGTATTATCTTATGCATCAGTAATGGGAATTGGTTTTTGCCATTTTGCTCTTCTAAGCACACAGGGAGGCAGAGGGTAGTAGAAACACATGGTGTCTAGAGTAAGGAATCATAGATTGAATTCCAGATCTGCATTTACTAACCCTGTAACCTCTGAAATGACTCTTAACCATTCTGTGCCTCCCCTTGTCACCCCTAGCAAGGCAGCCTGGCTCAGTGGTCAACAGGGTGTGCTCTGGAGTCAGTCGATGAAAACTTGTGTCTGACCTTGTGCAATTGACTCACCTCAGTTACTCGGTTTCTTCCTTTGTAAAACGAGGACACTAGCACTGTCTATAGCTTGGAATTGTGAGGACTAAATGAGATAAAATAAGCTAAGCTTTTAGCACAATGCCTGGAACACAGTAACTAATTAATAATAAATACAATAATTGTGTTATTTTTTAATACATAATTATTATTGGCAACTATAAATTGGAATAAAAATTTGCAACTCTGGGAGTTGCTGTGAGGATCAAATAATGAACCTAAACGTTCTTTTCAAACTGTAAAATGGTATACAGAGGTTAAGATGTTAATTATGATGATAACAACGACCCATTGGCAGTGAAACACTCCCCGTCCAGAGCCAGCTTTGCGGTGCTGCTGAGGGAACAGCTAACTCCTTGCTGGATATTTAGCTTGCTCTGTCTGCCCTGGCTACTCTCTCTGCTGATAACTGCTCATTAGCCCATGCTGCCCTGAGTGGTGTGGTAGATCTGGGAGCCAGCTGTTCTCAGTGCAGCTGGTAATAAGAACGTTGCCACAATAAGCATATGATGGATAAAGCCAACATCTTCCCTGAAGGCAGCCTTGGGTGAAAGCCATTGCTCCCTGGCTCTGATGATGGAGAATGCAAAGCCCTGCTGCCATTTCGAGTGTCAGCACCTATCTACCATTCAGAAACTTGCTCTTGATCCCATAGCTGGGCCATGAAGGAGTCAGCTTTGGAGGCTGCTCTGTCTGATTCTAAACCTTGTGTTTTTTGCTCTCCTTCATCCCTCCTTTGGGGGTGAGAGAAAAGGATTAACTAGTTTTTTGGGGATGGGGGAAGTTGGTAGAAATGTGGTGATGAACTTGAAAGGTCCTTGGTATTGATATTTAAATCAGTTCACTGAATGAGTGGATAATAGATCTATCCCTATCCCAAAAGGAGTGCTAAGAATTGCTTAAAGTAAAATGACCCTTCTGGCGTTCATGGCAAGATTTAATAGCCAGTCCTGGTATTCTCACTAAGTAAGAATGAGCACCAGGCCAGGAAGACTCAGGGCAAAGTGATCTTTTCTTTATTAGTTCTGTTTTTGCTCCCAATTTCAAGCAGTATGAAATTCCCTCTACTCACTGTTCTAAACCTTGTAGTCATCCTTATTCCTCACTTTCTTTCTCCATCTTCAAACAACCCTAAACCCTGTTGGTTTTACTTCCCTGAAGTCTCTGTTCTGCAGTCCTTCCCTTCCCAACTTTGGTCAGGGTCCCTTATGTTTTCTTGGGTTGTGGTGGCAGCTCCCTAACCAACTTCTCCCCTCCATCTCTGGGCTGCCCATTCACCCTGAGCATGGGCACCCACGTGAGCATTCAGAAGCAAAGCTCTTTTCACATCACATTCTTCGTCAAAGCAGTTGATGATGTGTCCACAGCCTGCAAGATAAAGCTCAAGTTCACGGGCATGGTATTCAAGTTCCTTCAGAGCAGACACATCTAGTGATCTCTCATGCTGGCCAGCAACACCCTCCTTACTTTGTTGTACTCGCCCTTCAAAGCTGAGTTTGCAAATCAACTTTGTGTCGTGAAGCTTTTCTTGATTCCCTTAATCAGGGATAGTGAGTCCCACCTTTAGTTTGGGTGTGCTTATTACGTGCTGCATTATGTCTTTTGACTTACCTGAGTGTTTATCTTCCTGCTCAGGTAGCAGGCTCCACGTGGGCTGAGCATGCATCTGCATTCATGTTAGCATCCTAGAGAACTCACCCATCCTAGAACCCAGGCACCAGACCACAGAAGGGGCTTAGTTAACACTTAGCTATTTACATGTATTTGACTGCAACTGCCTAGCTGAGCTAGATTTAAAAAAAAACAACTGTGTTTGCTTCATTAACCCATGTATAGAAAGCTTCTGAGCTCTCTATACAGTCATAGTCAGAACCTTTCTTTTTCCATCTTGATTAGGAAACTGATCATATGGGAAACAGGACTACGCTAGTGGATTGAATTTTTTTTTTTTCTTACCGGTGACTTTTTCACTGGATTCAAAATTTAAAAGGAAATATTAATGATATAAATAATGTCAAAATAATAAAGCAGATGTTGATTGCTCCATTGGGATTGTGCTTTGTTTTATTTATTATTATTCTTTTTTTGTACCACACAGTTGGCCAGCTTAGGAACAGGGTGGGCCCACCTAAACCCATGGATGGCTTTTCCTGAAAAACAGTAGTATGAAGAGAGCTGTTCTTCTATCACAGAATCAGACATATATTTTCTGATAGCTACAAAAAGAGTTCAAAAGTCATCTAGATCTATTATGTAACTGTTCATAGGTGCAATTAAATAATTTCACTTGGGTTGGATAGCTTGTTAATGACCCTTCGGCGCCTGTGATCTCTTTATTCCTAAAAATCTTTGATCAAGAAAGAATTTGGTGCCTATTTGTATTTATTCAGTCAGTGGAAACACATTGGAAAACAATGGTTTGAAAGTGCATATTATAATTTCCCTTTAGTAGTAAAAATATGTGACATTTTAATACCTATAGCCCTCAAGAATGATGGCCATTATTCAATTCACGTTCACAGCCATGGTCTCAGCTCCAACTTGAAACCAGACAGCCTCTCTTACTCATTCTGTTTCCTTTGTACAGAGCTATCTTGTGCTTATATTTCACTTCATGGAGTTGAAACATTGCATACACTCTGTTATAAAACCCTAGTTTTTCCTTCTTATTATCTCAGGGAATATTTTCATATCAGTCCATATAAACACAACTAGTCATTTATTCATTTGCCTAGAATTCTGTTTTGTAAACATAAAATTTATTTAACCATTTCCCCATGGATGAGCATTGAGATTGTTTATAGTCTTTTTGGTATTACAAACAGTGCTGCAACAAACATCCCCAGACATCTATTGTTGGGCATAGGGAAGGATGTAGGATCCAAGTTTCTGGAAATCACATTTTTGAAACATGAGGTTTTTTATTTTGACATTACGATATCGAACAGGTTGCTACATTTAGCTTGAGGTTATCTTATACAATAAAAACTATTTTGTACATACATTCCTAAAATAAAACCATAAGAAGAATGTATAATAACTTAGGTTTTGACAGTCAGTTGTGACACACTTTGTGGAACTTCTATAGATTCCACCCTCTAGTCTGCATCCTATTCAGTGGGACTCCACAGAATGGGTTCCTTTTCATGTGATGATAGTGCCTTAGAGACTTGATGACACTGGCTGTGAACTTCTGGAATCTTGTCTTTAGGTGTGCCATTCCTGTGTCTTCAGTCATTCCTCAGGGGCTGGCTTGAGTTCCCTTATACCTGGATACTCTCTCCTGGATGGTTTTGTTGTTGTTGTTTGCCTCAGTCTCTCCTGAAGTGTAAAGAATAGAATGAGACACTCTAGAGGCAGTTTGGGGAGAACTGTACCATTACCTCCCTTGTTCAAGATAGGATTCTTCTGGTAATATGGCTTAAGTTTTCGATGGCCTTTCTTGTGGGCTGTAATCTGTGCCAAGGACTGACATGGTCCATGAAAATTCCATGTCTTTTTTCTCAGTATTAAATCAAGGCTCTCTCCTCCTCTTTGTGCTTGTAAGTTGATTTTGGGAGGGATGTACATGTTTCCTTATTACCTTCCATGTTGTTTTGTTAGATTCTGATAATTTTTCCAGCTTGCTGAGGAATTTTTTTGTTCTGGTTTTTATCCAAAATATGTATTTTCCCTTCCAATTTCATGTAATATAAAACAATGCAAAAGTGAGTGCAGGCCTTGGTCGGACTCCTAGAGACCGCTTTGATATTCTTGAGCTGCCTTTGGGTATGGTGGTCTTGCCATCTAAAAGCCATCTACAGAATATGTTTATATGAATTCATAGGGAGACTAGAGGTTTGCCACACTCAAGTTGCTTTACTTTACTTTATTTTTCTGTCACATTTACCCTCTTCAAATGAGCCATATCATTTTCTCCTTTACTTTGTTATCTGTCTCTCCTGACTAAGCAAGATACAGGCTTCATGAGGACAGGGGTTCCTGTCTATGTCATTCACTGATGAACCTTGGTACTTCCCTCTACTACTGCTTGGCACATGGTCGGCACATGGTAACCCCTTGTTGAGAAACGAGTGAGTTGTTTCTTAGAATCTATGTATGTTATAACCTTTGTATTTCCTTTTCCTATCCATGATGACAGAAAATTCCTTCATTCAGTTTAATCGGATAAGGAAGGGTGCCCCCTAAATCTCATCCATTGTTCTACAGTCAACATTAAATTTAAGAGAAGGTGAAATGTTTGCATCACCACAAATCCTAATAGCTCATTTTTCCAATGTCCTAAAGAATTTCTCTTTTAAAAGAATTATTAAGCAATGATACCCATGTAACTCAATAATAATAAGATACTGTGGACACCAATAAGGGGGGCATTAGGTTCAGAAATTACCTATGGGGTACAATGTTTGCTATCTGGGGAACGAACCACCTAAGACCAAATAGCTGGTAGGGGGATTAGGGTTCAGAAATTACCTATAGGGGGCAGTGTTCACTATTTGGAGAATGGGCCACCTGAGACCCAATCCCCACCACTACATAAAATGTCCATATAATGAACATGCATGTATACCCCTGAATCTAAAATAAAAATAAATAAATAAAAATTGAATGGCTAGGACATTACAGATATCATATATAAAATGCATAATATATTGTGTGATTTATATATACACATAACATATGTATCTTATATATTTTATATATGATATATATAGTCTAAGAATCTACAAGGGAAGTTGCACTAAGCAGAAAATCTTAGAAAATGTAGGAGACACCCTTATGGAAATTGGCAACCAATTCCTGATCAAAACCCCAAGTGCCCATGTCATAAGAGATAAGATAGACAAGTGGGACCTCATCAAACTGACAAGCTTATGCAAAGCCAAAGAAACCATCAAGAGACCGGGGAGACAGCCCACAGACTGGGAAAAAATATTTGCCAACTGTATGTCTGACAAAGGCCTAACATCTAGGATCTACGAGGAACTCAAATGTGCCGAAAAGAAAAAAACAAACAACCCCATTACAAAGTGGGCAAAAGATATGAATAGACAGTTCTCTAAAGAAGACATATGAACAGCCAACAGATACATGAAAAAATGCTCAGCCTCACTAGACATCAAAGGAATGTAAATTAAAACTACACTGAGCTACCACCTACTTCCAGTCAGGATGGCTATCATCAACAAATCAAAAAACAACAGATGCTGGAGACGATGTGGCGAACAGAGAACACTTCTACACTGTTGATGTGAGTGTAAACTAGTACAACCTCTGTGGAAACCAGCGGGGTGATTCCTAAAAGATCTAAAAATTGACCTTCCATACAACACTACAATGCCTTTACTGGGAATATACCCAGAAGAAATCAAATCACTCTATAAAAAAGATACCTGCACACATATGTTTATTGTAGTTTTGTTCATAGTAGCAAGAACATGGAACCAACCATGCTGCCCATCAAAAGAGGACTGGATTAAAAAAATGTGGTACATATACACGATGGAATATTACGCAGCCATAAAGAAGAACAAAATCATAAATTTCATGGCAACTTGGATGGATTTAGAGTCTATAATACTGAGTGATCTTTCACGAAACAAAGAACTGAGTATCACATGTTCTCACTCATAAGTGGACCTTGAACAATTATCATAATACTATAAGAAAAGGATTGGCAGTAGTGGGAATCTGCCTGGGAAAGGGGAGGTATACTTCCTCAACAAGCGTACCTGCATAATGAACATTTGTATACTTAACCTTGAATTGTACCCCACATCTTTAAAATAAAAAAAATTAAAGGAAAAGAAAATCTAGGGTTCTTTTGAATGAGGTCCCAAATATACACAGATGTGGTTTGAATTCTAGCTCCTCTATTTACTGACTGTATGATGAATGGAAAGTTAGTCTCTCAGATTCTGTTTCCTCATCTATGAAGCAGGTAACTAGTACCATCTTATTATGTGAATGTGAAGATTAAATGACATAATGCAGACAAAGTATCCAGTCCATTAAATTCTGGTTTTCTTCCTATTTCCTTAACAAAGAAGACATTTAGAATAAACTGGAAAGCTGATCCAAACCCTCCAATATAATTTCTTATTTAGAATAGAAACAAATTGCTGTTCAAAAAGAAGGTAAACAAATCACCAGATAGGATCAGACATGATGTAATTGTAGTAACTTCTAGTAAGGGCAATTAAGCGCTCACTTAGACTCTTTGAGAGCATCACAGAAAACTTTTCTACTATCACCAGGTGGCTGGTTGACAAAAGTAGAACTCAGACTTTGCTGTGCTTAAAAATTACAGGAAAAGAGTGCTCAGGCTTAAAATCAACGAGCAACACATCAAAGGTGGAAAAGCAGATCCGGGATCCTTCTTTCTCTTTGTGTGCAGCTAATCCTGCTGTCAGCACCTCTGGAAGAGGTAGTGGCATCATGTATTTGCTTATGTTATGTGTTCTTGTGCTCTTCTCTTTCCTCTTACATTACACTTGTTGCCAGATGTCCCTAAATGGGGATGAAATCGTGTAGGCTGTTTAGTTTTAAAAAGGTGGCTTGTGAGTTTCTGGATAGCTGAACACGTGGAAGTTCCTGGAGGGTGATATGCCCAGGGAGGGCATGGAAGCTCTGCCCCTTCTTCCATACCTTGCCCTACACATCTCTTCATCTGTATCTTTTGTGATATCCTTGATAATGAACTAGAAATATAAATAGAATAAAATAGTGGCTTGAATATATACCATGGTTACTCATATGTCACTAAGTCCAGGAAATAATAGAGAAGAACAACATTAAAATAAATCTGTCTCTACCTGATATGGAGAAAGTAGGATATAGTGGACCAGAAACTATACGAAATCTCTGAAAGACAGAAAGCAGATGGATTTGAACTGAAGAGGAAGGAGCAGCCTGGGACAAGTGAGCGAGAATTGCACCCCAGGGATGAGAAAAACACCAAGAATGTGGTGGGTCTGAGGTTGCAGGAAGCTCAGGAGGCCTCAACAAGGCAGGGAGTAGGGGTGACACAGAAGGAATACCTGGGTGTTGTGACTCTACTTGTTGGGTAGGGAAGGGGGCATCTGATTCTAGGTAAAGTAGTGTGTGAGATCTTTGGGCCAGAGAGATAGGACTGAGATTCAGGGGGTTGGAGATGCTGGGAGGAACATTTTAGACAAATTGTCCTTAAAAAGCAATACAAGGAAGAAACCAGAGCATAGGAAGCAATAGTGACCATTGGACAAATAGCTTTCTAGGTCTTCTGAGCTAGGAATAAAATAGGGCCAGGTAGTTAGTGATTCAACAGAACATTTCAGATTTCAGCCTCGAGTCCTCCCCATTTAGGGTGACAATTGCTTCAGACTGCCCAGGACTGAAGGGATCTCAGGGTCCCAGAACTTTCAGTGCTAAAATCAGAAAAGTTCCAGGAAAATAGGGATGAATTTGTCACTCCACCTCCATCCTACCACCTCTCATCCCATCAACCAAGCAGGATCTCATTTGACTTCTTGTTTCAAGAGGCTACTGGTTACTCTGTGTCTCACTTTTTGACTGTTCCCATTGATGTGTGTTTGGGTCTCAGGTGACTCAGGTGATACATTTTATTACCCTCTAGAGAGAACTATGATTTCTTGTTGTCACTGAAAACACTTACATTCAGTTGACACACAATGAATGGGATATAGACTCATGATGATTCATGGGAATCTGAAGACACCTTGTGATTCTCCTTTAAGGCTGCCCAAAGGAATCAACACCGTCGGCAATGACTTTCCTATTTCTGGCTCCAAAACTGTGAGAGAATAAATTCTATTGTTTTAAGCCACCATGTTTTTTGTGAATTTATTTATTATGGCAGCCATAGGAAACTAACAGAGAGGGGAAGAGAGAAAGCAAGAATATCTCCCAAGTCTTTCAGCATTAGCTACTTAGTGGATGGGGATGCCATTTGCTGAGATGGGGAAAACTAGGGAAGGCACAAGATTTTCTGCTACTGGTCAGTGTCTTCTGGAAGTGGCAAGGTGGAGGGAGGCTTGGGGCAGGGGAGGGGTCAGTGGAAGTGGCTTCAGGCTGGGATTAAAATTACAGGGAGTGAGGGTCAAGAGCATTGCTCAAGAGAAGGATTGACTAGAGAACTAGTAGTTCCTCACCCCAATCTTTGTCCCCTTACTTTGTGAGATAGAATGTTTATAACCCTGAAATCGAATCCTCAGTTTGATGGTATTTGGAGTTCAGGCCTTTGGAAAGTGCTTTTGTTATAGAGGTGGAGCCCTCATGAATAAGATTAGTGCCCTTATACAAGAGACCCCAGAAAGCTTTTTCGCCACTTCTACCATGTGAAGACACAGTGAAAAGACAGTTGTCTATGGACCAGGAAGCAGGCCCTCGCCAGACACTGAATCTGCCAGTACTTTAATCTTGTACTTCCCAGGCTCTCAAACTGTGAGAAACAAATTTCCATAGTTTACAAGTCGCCCAGGCTATAGAATTCTGTTACAGCATTCTGAATAGACTAGACATTTAATGCGTAAACTTAGGTCATTTACTTAATTTCTTGAAGTCTCATCTAATTCATCTTAAAATGGAGGTACAAAAAGCAGCACTTTTATTTCAGAGTCAAGATGATAGTGGCTCATGCCTATAATGCCAGCACTTTGCTAGGCCGAGGCAAGAGGATTGCTTGAGCCCAGGAGTCTGAGACCAGCCTGGGCAACACAGAAAGACCTCGTCTTTACAAAAAAATTTTTTTAAAAATTAGTTGGGCCGGGCTTGGTGGCTCAGCCTGTAATCCCGCGCCTTTGGGAGGCTGAGGTGAGTGGATTGCCTGAGCCCGCGGGTTCGAGACCCGCCTGGGCAGTGAGACCTCATCTCTACAATAAATCAAAAAATCAGCCGGGCGTGGTAGCGCATGCCTGTAATTCCAGCTACTTGGAAGGCTGAGGCGGAAGGATCGCCGGAGCCCACCAGGCGAGGTTGTGGTGGCCGGGAGCGGCCAGTGCCCTCCAGTCTGGGCGACAGAGTGAGACTCCAACTCAAAAAAAAAAAAAAAAAAAAAAAAAATTAGTTGGGCATAATGGCATGCACCCATAGTCCCAGCTACTCGGGAGGCTGAGGTGGGAGGATCACTTGAGTCCAGGAATTTGAGGCTGCAGTGAGCTATGATAGTGGCACTGCATGTCAGTCTGGATGACAGAGTGAGACCCCGACTCAAAAAATAATAAATAAGTAAATAAATACGATAGTCTTTATTTTATCATTTTCAGGTATGTTTCTAAAGATCAACATTTTCCTCTTTTTATTCCATTTCACAATATCAAAAGAATTGGTTGTTATGCACTAAAGTTGTTAAGGTGAAGAATTTTCCATTAATAGAAGCAATCTCTGCTACCTTGCAATATTGAAAGATGTTCAAGCCAGCTGTGGTTTTGAACATGTGACCAGATGTCAAGTGCCTTGAAACTTATTTCGGTATTTTTTTTTTCAGAATTTTCCCAAGTTTTCACTCAAAAAGCATTCCCACCCCCAAAAACCCAGTCCAGAAGGGATCACTTTATTGTAATATGGTATTTATAAGCATGTTAAGGTATTTTATTGCAAAACAAATTTCAAATTGTGGAATCAAAGAACAGTCCTTTCAAATCATTAAAGAATTTTCCTCTTCCTTTCCATGTAAGATCATGGGTGCTATGATAAAATGAAAGGAATTGCTCAATTCTCCTGTGTCAGCTGCCTGTAAATTTTCAAGATTCAGTCAGCGATCCTCGAATGTGCTGACAGATTCTTTAGGTTTTGGTTTCTGTGGTTAGAACACATCTAGGAAGCTATAAATAATTCCCTCCCTGCCTTTGCCCAAGCTGTTTTCTTTGCCTGAAAAATCTTTTTTTCACTTCCCTCATTGTCACATTCATCAAGTCTCCTCGGTCTTTTGGGACACTACTTGAAGGCACCCAGCGATTATAAAATTCCCTCCTTTTATTATATGCATGATGAGGCGGAGATGTGAGGTGAACCCAGGCATGTGCCACCCACATTTCTTCCCAGCCAGATGTGACGTGCCTTTCTCAAAGTTCCCTCCCCTGGCGACTTCTGTGTCTCTCTCAGCTCACTGGACACTGTCTGCCCTGAATGCTATTGTTTCCCTTGTCTTGTTTCTTTCTTCCTACTAAGGCATCTTGACCTATACTTCATTTGACTCTGCAATGCCCTCAGCACAGCGTCACATGACGATTTATATATTCCAGGTCCTTGGAAGTGTCCTTAGCATGGACAGGTGCATGCATGCTTGCCAGCACACAGGCATGTGAACAGACCGTCTATGCATTGTACAGGGTCTCTTTCTTTGCTCAGTGCTTGCCTTGGCCAAGTGCTGCAGGGAGCACATAGATGGAATATTCTAGTACATGGACCTTATTCTTCAACTGAGCTTCTTGAACCACTAGTTTGGCTCCTTCTTCTTTACTGCTCAACTCCCTTGATTTATCTTGCTCAGTTTACCTTAAAAATATCCTCTCAGGTCAAGCACAGTGGCTCACACCTGTAAACCCAGTACTTTGGGACGTCAAGGCAGAAGAATCACTTGAGCACAGGCATTTGAGACCAGCCTGGGCAACATAGCAAGACCCCCCCCCCATCTCTACAGCAAATAAACACAAAAACTTTTTCTTAACTCACAGCTGGTTTTTCTTGGATAATAAATAGTTCAGTTTATCTCATGACCATGGTTTCTCTTAGCTGTGGCTTCTTCTCTGCCTTGACAATAGAGTCTTGAATTACTTTAGATCAAACACTTCTGAGCTCAATTTTTTCTCCAGGACTCTCCTTTCTATATTCTACCATTGGACCTGTCTTGCCTTTTTAATGGAACATATGTATATATGTATATATACATATATACTTATGTATATGTGTGTGTGTGTGTGTGTGTGTGTGTGTGTGTGTGTGTGTGTGTGTATGTGTATATATATATGAGGGGAGGACCTAAGAAAACTTGGAATTTGTTTATAAAAAATTGTGTATTTATTCTTACGTGTTTAAACTTCAGTCGCCTTCAAAGTACTCTTTGATGCAATACATCTATTGAGATACTTTTTCTGCTGCTTATAACAGTTTTTGAGCTCATAAATTTTGATGCCTTTTTGTGCTTCTGCCGTTTCTTTTTTTTCTCCTCTTCCACATCGGGAAAATGTCTTCCTGTGAGGGTTTTTTCTTCCAGGGAAACACAAAAAAGTCATTCAGGGTGATATCGAGTGAATAGGGAGGGTGGGGCATGGAGGTCATGCTGTTGTGGGCCAAAAACTGCTGAACACTCAGTGCAATGTGGGCAGGTGTGATTGTAAGTCACCCATCAGGAAATCGACAAATGCATGGAAAGAATCTCCCCTGGCAAAATTCACTGAAGCTGAATGCAGCCTCTCACAACAACGCTAGCTGGTACACTGATGCTAGCACTGTACAAGTGGCCTGCCCTCCAAAAAAATAATTCTGGTTTTTTTGGAGGGGTGGAGTACCCCCTCATATGTGTGTGTGTGTGTGTGTGTGTGTGTGTGTGTGTGTGTGTGTAATATATATATATGTGTGTGTGTGTATTATATATATAATATATAATATATATATATATGATAGTGACAGCTTGTTAATCCATCAGGTTTCATGGAAAACTTGCTTTAAAGTACAGAAAACTACCTGTGCATTTTAGGCTCGTTTTCAAAGCAGGTGGAGTTTGGGGAGACCCTAGTCCATTCTGTAACCTGGTAGATCATAATGGAGCCCAATCATGTATGATGGCATGTCAAAGAAGAAGAGTTGTTGTAAAGGTATAATATTGTTTTTCTGAAGTCAAGCAGGAAAATCATGTTCATTGCTTCCCCATCCCATTTTGTCTTGCCTGCCTTACACTGGTCATTTTATGGATGACATAATTTAAAAGCCATTACGATAACAACCTAGAATCATGGAATGTCAGAGCAAGAAGACTTTTAGAGACTATCTAGTAGGCATTTTTCAAAGTGAGAGACTATATCTTTGGTGGTACCTGGGGTCATTTTGGTCAGATATCTGGATATAATACTAAATACCTTAGACTTATATAGTGAGAGACATTTCCTTTTTAATTCTCCAGCTTTCTGATGAGCAAAGGGATGGTTGTAATTTGTTGCAAAAATGATCTTGTCACCTCTCCGCTACTTACTAATCATCTTTGTTTATTCATTTGTTTATAAATAAAGCGAAAGTAAACCGCAGGCTTAGAAACTTCTGAAGTCAACACCTTCCATAAGCTGTCCCTCTGTTTATTTTTCAGGGTTAATATCTACATGTGGCAAGGGATATACTTTTTTATTTAAGGTGGTGATGTACGGTTTCCTTTTATAAAACATCTATGTAAGTAAAAATGTGAAGTAGTTTAAAGAAAAGTAATATTCACTGAGACCCATAGAGTCTCAGCCTCTGGGAAGTCCATGTTGAAAAAGCAAATATGGTCCCCACTTTCTGAAAAGCAAATATGGTCCCCACTTTCTGAAAGCCACTGCCATTGTTAAGGCAATGACAAAGTAAATGCTTTTCTGTTTTTAACAGTCTTGTGGGATATGTGTTTCCCATCGTGAGCTGCTTCAAAGCCTTGGGGGAGTGGCCAAAGCATTCATTATAATGAGTTTGCTCCTTTAAAATAAGGTCATTTTTGTTGATCCTCACAGTCTTCGTGTATCACCTTGGTCCCTCTCATTTAAAGTTTCCATGAATTCTTCCCACCAAGTGTGTGAATTAATTATTCCTCATGGCAGTTAACTCCTCAAGAATAACTGACACAATGGGAAGCCAAGTGAAGCTGGAATGTGTCAAGGCATGCCAGATCGGGGCCACACCTGCAGCCAATAGGCTGCCCATAAGTTTATCTCCATCTCACCAGGCAACTTAACTAATGGCTTCTCCAAGGAAGAGTTAGTCCACCAAATGCTTCCATAGCTTCTGTCAAAATGGGGCTAGGTGCTCCTCCCTGTAGCTCTCAGGACACGTAATCCTCTATACCCAGCAGAAGGTGACCTGTTACCGCAGCTGGGAAGGGATTGGTGATGCTGCCTTCAGGAACACTTCCCCTCAATTGTCATCTTAGCTTTCCCTTTGTCAGATCAAGTGGGGTAAAGAATTCTGGGGTCTGGAGAACATCTGGGTAGCACATTGGCCAAAGGGATCTGTTTCTCTTTTCTTCTTACAGCAAGAAAACCATCCTCCGTTCCTGGGAAAATGATTAATGATAGCACACGGAAGCCAAAAACATATGAGCTTTTACTTTATTTTTTTCCTACCTGTGGACAGATAGGCTCTTCCTGTGCATTTTGGCTTAGGACACTCAAAATTCCAAGAATCTCCCTAAGTCTTGTTTATTGAAGGACCTGTGGATTTTGCTGCTGGCTTTTCTTTTTTGTGCACTCGAGCAATCATCTGGTGTAGACAACACAGAAATTCTGAAGCATAAAGACCTGCCTTTGCCCTTTTCTTCAATTTTTCTCTATCTCTGTTCAGTGAAGGCAAACCACAGCCCAGACAGACAGGAAGGCGTGTTCGTTAGTGTGTGGTGACCTGAAAGTGCTGGCTGACTCATGATTGAGGTCACGGTCACCTTCTGTGGCCACCTGACTCCAACTACCACAAAGAGGACAGAGGCCTGGCCATCAGTCCCCATCTTGCCCCTTCTAGCAGTGGCTTGAGGCCTCACAGTTGCCTCTCCAGTGCCCAAGAGCCTTAAAGCACAGTCTGATTCCATGCATATATGTAGGGAGTGGAGGTCTTGGTGCCTTTCCTCAGCCCTATGACACCAATGCAGCATCCTCTGTCTGCTCCGAGATCCTCCCCCTTCAATCCTGACATCCATATATATATATTTTCATCTTGATAGTTCTCCTCTCAGTCTCTGGGTTTCTCCACCATTCTCCTTTTTCCTACTCCTTAACACACAGAGCAGCCTCTCTGTCATGATCTGGGCCTATGGGATGGCTTCTTTTCCACACTTAGGTCTTTATATTTGTATCCTTACACCTTCTGCTAACTCCTCACATCTCTGCTTCTCCTTCTCTTCTCCCACACAGAGGCCAGGGAAGACTTGCTACGGGGCCATAATCGACTGTCAAACCTGAGGCACAGTTTGAGTACAGGGAAGTCCCACTCCACTCATCCATCTGGCTTCCGTGCTACCTCCATATGGGGATTGGTCTTATTTGTGGCCCATTTGTTCCTCTCAGAAGCCTGAACATTAAGGTTAAGGTAGAAGAACTCAACCTCATGTCTTCTGGAGAGTGTTCATGTCTGCTACCCTCCTCATTTCTGGGCGCCGTGTCCTGCCTTTCCCATGTGTTCTTCCACTCTTTCCAGGTCCAGTTCTCTCTGCCCTGGTCCGTTACTTGTCTTCCAGCTCAGCTGCTTCTCAACTCATAGCACAGGGTCTGTGCTGCCACCCTCATTGTCTTCCTTAAGGACCCGGGAGTCCCTGGAAGGCAGAGAGCAACCTGATTTACCTCGGTCCTCTCCCTCGTTCACAGCACAGTTGGGCACGTAGCAATCATTCCATTTGCTGGCTGAAAAGTGAGAGAGAGGGTAGGGACATACTAGCCTGGCATGATATTAGGGGTGCCATAGAGCTCTGTGTGATCCTAACCACACCCAGGGACACCTGAAATGGAGGCAGAAGCCAGTGACAAGACACAGCTCTTCATTCCAGAGTCTCTGTTCAGGTAGCCCTGACTGAATGCCTCTTCTATGCCAGGTGCTCAGATGAGGAGGAGAGGAAGACAATCTTTTTTTTCTGCTTTGGAGCTCACTGTCTGGGGGGATGTGGGAATGATAGAAATGATAAACATTTAGGAAAAAAGCCTAGTGTTACATGATGCATATAAAGGAAAATAATTTCATTTCATTTATTTATTTTTATTTTACAAAGCAAATGATGCCTAGTCCCTCCAAGACCTTGTAACCCAGAAGAGATTTGATCGCATCTGCAGCAGAGTGATCATTATTGTACTTTGACAATATAGTTACATGAGCCTGTATTACTCAGACATGTAAGTATATTTGAATAATAAAAAACCAAAATTTAGTCAATAGAATAAAATATCTGTAGGAGAGAGTAGTTAATAAGCTTAGCGATAAGTTTAATAAGCATATTAATCAGGTTGATATGCTTATGCTCATCAGTTAACCCCTTGATAATGTTTGGCAGCATTCAGAGTAGAGGGAGTTCTAGTAGATAAGACCAAGTGTTCTCTGAATCATTAGTTTCATCTTACTTCAGAGGCATAGAAATGGATTTTGAACTAGAAAGAATCAGACTGTCTCTCAGAGAGTGATTGAACAAATAATGTACATGCCATTTCCATGTCTCTGTATATTACGTGTCTCTTTCTAGTTTGTAAGAACAAAATGGCATAACGTATTTTATATTACCGATGCTATGGTCTTTGCATAAGCTGTATTTTTCACTGTACTTTAAATAGAGCATTATTGAAATAAAATTTTAAAAAGTATGCAAATTTACTAGACATTAAATTATATACAGTTAAAAATCAGGCATAAACAACCTTCTATTTAGTTCTTAAAGTCAACATATCTGACAGGTCATATCTTTACCTTAGTCAGTCAGTGTGCTACCTCTGCATTTACCAATTATCTGTATAATATCCCAGATTATAGAATGTAACGTAGCATAAAGTTGTAAACAATAAGAACAAAACAGTTTAACAAAGGTCACTTGAGGACATCTCTATCACTGGAACATATGTTTTTAGGTATCAATTTGTTTTGAAAGAGCTGTCAGCCTCCAAAATATATATATTGTTAACAAAGCTGAATTTTCCAGAAATGTCTAGTGAATTACGAACTATTTTAGCTATGATCTCTGGAATAGAACTTTGAGCATAGGCCATCCATATTTCTGAGTATTGAAGCAGGTTAAAAGCCATTTTTCAAGTAGAATCCTGGTCTAGTCCCCAGGCATGTGGCTCTCAGAAAGGTGGGCTGGGGTGAAGGTGTGGGGATAATAGCCAGATTGCAACTGGCATTCGGTCATAATCATGATTCCTGGTCAGGAACCCAGAGCCCACTATAGCAGTATTTTTTTTTTTTTGAGTTGGGGTCTCAGTCTGATGCCCAGGCTGGAGTGCAGTGGCACACTCATGGCCACTGCAGCCTCAACCTACTGAGTTTAGACGATCCTTCTGCCTCAGTCTTCCAAGCAGTTGTGACTACAGATGCATGCCTGACTAAATTTTGTGACTTAATATAGAGATGAGTTCTCACCAAATTGCCCAGGCAATTTGAACCCCTGGGCTTAGGCAACCCTCTCACCTCAACCTCCCAAAGTGCTGGAATTATAGGCTGAGCCACTGTACCCACGGCCTGCAGTATTTTCTAAAGTATGGCTTGAGACCCATCATAAATTTAGTTTATTGAACTGTTGTCCACTAGCAATATAATATAAGCCATAGATGTAACTTGAAATTTTCTAGTAGCTACATTACAAAAACAGTTTAATTTTAAGAATATATTTTATTTAGTACAATATATCCAAAATATTATTATTGCAACATGTAATTAATATAAAATTGTTAATGAGATATCACATATAGAAGATTCATTTTATTGAACGAGATTTTCAGAATCTGATGTATATTTTATACTGTGGGCACACCTCAATTCAGACTAGCCACATTTCAGTGCTCAATAGCTGGTGGCTGCCATATCAGTCAGCACAAGTTCAGTGCTTGCAAGTTTATACTTTGAAACAGAATAGGACAGAAAATTTCAGAGCGCATTGCTCATAGTGAATAATTTTTCAGGGAAATAAAACATGCTTCTTGGCAGGGGTCATGGTTAAAAAAAAGCAACTTGAAAGCTGATTTCGTGGAGCAGATTATTCTTCCACAGCTCAGGTGTCTATGTAGCTGTACTGAAGATGATTATTCTCTTGGCAACATAGAGGAGCTCTAGGGGGTTCGTGTCTGGCCATGCATTAACCCTTAGGTTCACAGCTTCTTGCTGTCTATTCAAGGCATAGCTGTCTGTCACATATGTCTTTGGGGGATTGCTTGAAGGATATGTAGCTCACAAGTCTCCATGTATGCTAAAACTTTCCTGGATCCAGCCAGAGGAACCAAGAGATGGAGCCTTCAGCCCTGATCAGGTCATTCTTTCTGTAATTTGACTTTGCTATGACACCATCATAATAGGGTTGACAGAGCAGTGTTGTCAGTGTGTGTTGTGGGCACTATAATGCATTTGGTGGGAGGTATGTGTGTTGGTACAACACTTCTGGTGGGCAGTTCAGTGATATATATAAAAAAAATTTTTCTTTTTTTTTTTCTAGTTGGAGTCTAATTCCGTCTCCCAGACTGGAGTGCAGTGGCCGCTTACGGCCACTGCAGCCTCGACCTGCTGGGCTCCGGCGATCCTTCCGCCTCAGCCTTCCAAGTAGCTGGAACTACAGGCGCATGCTACCACACCCAGCTAATTTTTTGATTTATTGTAGAGATGAGGTCTCGCCAAGTTGCCCAGGCGGGTCTTGAACCCGCAGGCTCAGGCAATCCACTCACCTCAGTCTCCCAAAGGCATGGGATTACAGGCTGAGCCACCGAGCCCAGCTTAAAAAATTTTAAAACCTCCAGTCTTTGAACCTAGCACTTCTAGGAATTTCCTCTCTCCCATATCCAGAAACAAACAGAAGTAATACAGATGGCTCCCAACTTAATGATTTTTCAACTAAGATTTTTTGACTATACTGTGGTGCAATAGCAATACACATTCAGTGGAAACTTTGTGTACCTGTACAGTCATTCTGTTTTTAACTTTCAGTACAGTGTTCAATAAGTTACATGAGATATTCAACACATTATAAAATAGGTTTATGTTAGATGATTTTGCTCAATGATAGGCTAATGTAAGTGTTCTGAATATATTTAAGGCAGGCAAAGCTACGCTATGAAGTTTGAGAGGTTAATTGTATAAAACGTGTTTTCAGTTTAGGTTATTTGCAACTTACAATGGGTTTGTTGGGATGTAACCTCATTGCATAAGTCGAGGAACATCTGTATATGTGTGCATTAAAATTCGGCTATGCTAAATGCAATGTGGTATGTTGGTTTGGATCTCGGAACAGAAAAAGGGCATTGGTTAAAAAAATAAAAGTAATAACATCTGAATAAAGTGCAGAGCTTAGTTAATAATAATGTATCAAAGTTGGTTTTGATACATTATGACAAGTGTACCATAGTAATATAAGGCTTTGGCATTAGGGGAAACTGATTAAAAATATATGGGAACTCTTTGTACTGCCTCAACTTTTCTGTAAACCTAAAAATAATTCTAAAATAAAATGTTTATTAGAAATATTCCCATGTATATTAATCTATGAGAATTTTCCAGTATATTTGTAAGAGCAATAAGTTGGAAACAACCCTAATATTCAACCATTGATGATTGCTTAAATAAGTTTGATGCCCTATAGAGTGAAATAGAGAGTCATCCAAATGATGTTTTAGAATTGTCTTTATTAACAAATAAAGATGCTCATAATATATTAAGTAGAAAAACAACTTTTAAAATATTATTTGATTAAAATACGTGCATAAAGAGAACTGACAGAATGTTCTGGGTCAGTGGGATTAAAGATTTTTAAAAATTTTATTTGTGTGTAAATGTATTTTCTATATGGTGCTTGTGTTGGTTTTGTAATAAGAATTTTAAACGTTTTTTTTTTTTATTTTGCAAAGGTGAAATGGGTGAGTCAGAGTACTCTGATATAGGAGTGACCGTGATGAATGTGCTTTCACCACAAACTTGGAAACAAGAGACATTGCTCTCTGAGAATTAGGCTCAGAAATCAACATAGAAAGTATTAGTGTTGAGTCGGGTAAAATCTCTTTAAAGAATCAGAATGACTCACAGAGTAGGATTAGTCCTGGCTACAGCCAAACTGGACATTCAGAAACACAATTCAGAATGTGTCTGTCAGAAAGCAGTTGGTATGAAAAAGACTGAGCTAAGAGTGTCACAGCAGGTGTTGGTGTCATCCCAGCAGGCCCACAGATGACATGTCTGGTCAGACTGGCCTCAGTTTCTCTTTATCCCTGATAAGTCTGTCCCACCTAAGATGGAGCGTTATCCTGTTATCCTGCCTGATACCATTAAACATTTAGATTACCTGGTTAATTCCCTATCTTTAATCAAGATTAGACTCACAAAAGAGCTTTCGGTTACTTGACTCTCCGTAGCCTGTCCCCAGCTGGTCAGGCTGACATGAGCATCCATTCAGTTGACAATGAGCTTCCTCATTGGGAATTAGTAGATCTGGCAGCTCATTTGATGGATGTCTTTGTGCACATTGTTGGAGTGAGTCAGTGTTCTGGGTCTGGTCAAGTCTGTAGCTCTGACAGGAGGAATTTATGAGCCTGAGAGGGAAGGACCAGACCATCAACCCAGCAAATTGCGCATGATAAGGAATCCCTTTGGGCCTTGTCAGGAACCCCCTCAGCCTCTTCTCTTCAATGCTACAACTGGTATTTCCCCTGGTATGTGGTGACTCACTCATTTCTTTTACCATGCTTTGCCTAGTCCCTCCATCTGGCATTGAGAAAACCCACCCAATCTCCTTGAGCAGGGCAGCAGAGCCCAGGGGGATGAGCAAGTCCTACAGGAACTTATTCAAAAAACTCTGATAGACATGGGAACCCAACAAACTTCTACTGAGGGTGGAGTGGTTCCCAGGTTTTGAGCTTGGTGGAGAACCCTCATGTCCACTGTTCATCATGGCTCTGTTGTGGCGAGAGAAGCAATAGACTGGAAGTTATCAGATTTTGTTTCTATGGCTTTGGCCTAATTATCTGGGTGACCTTGTACAAGCCAACTTTTTGGCTCCTTGACCATAAAATTAAGGATAACAATACCTACTACACAGCATTGTTGTATGCTCAGTTGCTATGATGAACTGAACATGCACTGGAAACTAGAAACAACTTTACAAATACAAAGTACAAACAACTTTACAAATACAAAATATGTGCCACATAAACAGCATTTTGATCAACTACAAACCACATATTTAACAGTGGTCCCATAAGATTATAATGAAGCTGAAAAATTCCTATTGCCTTGTGACATTGTAGCCACTATAACATCCTAGTGCAACATATTGCTCATATGTTTGTGGTCAGCCATTTTAAACATGCTGTATAGATTTGTAGTCCAAGAACAATAGGCTAGAACATATAGCCTAGGTGCATAGTAGACTATACCCTCCATGTTTATGTAAGTACACTCTATGATCGCACAATGACAAAATCTCCTAACAACATATTTCTCAGAATGTATCCCCATTGTTAGGCAATGTGTGACTGACTGTACTATTATTTCTGTCTTCATAACCCATAATTCATATGTGTGTGAACAATTTTTGAAATGCAAACAAATTAGAATCTTTTATGCCCTAGAAAATGAAGAGTTGATTTACGTTTGTTAACGAGTATAGAAATGCATCAATTACTAAAGAGACAGCCTGCAATGCCCTAATGTGCTTAAAACTTTATAATTGAATATTCAATGTATATTAAGAATCCAATAACTGGGTTTTGTTCTGAATGATTGCTTTGCATCCAAATTAGATTTCTACATAGTGTTTTCAAAATACAATTTCATTAAGGAGACTATTTTGCTGTCACAATTCCAAAGCCTTGTCTGAAGTCTCTCCAGTCTAGAAGCCGCTAGAATTCTTATAATTTTCTCTGACCTTAAAGACAAGCTGATTCCCTTGTTTAGCCTGTGCCCTCCTTCTTAGAAGATTAAGTTCACATGTGACTGTTGAATGGCCACACAGGGTACAGCTGGAGAAAGTCCCTGGAATTGTAGTTAAAAGACCCTCACTGTATGCATGCCTCAGATTCCTATCCATAAAATGAGAAAAAGACTTACCTTGGATGAGATGGTTTAAATGGAATACAGAATTGTTACTAGATTCTTACTTTGTTCCATAAAACTGTAACATGAATCATTTTGAATTTATTTCTGAGACTGAGACATAGTGTAGGGCAGGTCAGTCTCCTAACCCAGACCATAGATGTGTGGCCACCACTCTGCCTGAAGCTTTGGAACTTGTCCATTGACAGACACTCCCTGCTGGTTGAAGCAGCTACTCTTTTTCTGGAAGAGCTCTGGTTCTGAAATTCTTTCTATAAATAGAAATCTGCCTATTTTCTATTGTTCTTAGTTCTTCCTGTTTCAGTGACAATAGAATAAATCTGCGCCCTCTTCTGTTATAATATGACCTCCGCTTTAGGAGACAATTGTCAGATTCCTCCCACCATATTTCTCTTTTCCACTCCTTAATTCCTTCTACTATTCTTTGTCTGAAATATTTTCCAAACTCTTCAACATCTTGGCCAAGTTTCTCTAGATAGATGGCAATTGGTCAATATCTCCCTTCAGATCTGCCACCCAAGTTATAGTTAGGAATGGTTAATGTTGATGGAGCATTTATTCTGTGCTAGGCACTGTTCTAAGAACTTTATGTAAATTTGCTCATTTAATTCCCCGCGTAATCCTATAAAATAGGTAGTCTTATTAATCCCCTTTTGAGAGAAAAGGAAACAGAGGCACAGACCACTGGTAACATGCTTGTCTGGGTACTAAGTGGAGAATCTGAGATTTGAGCACTGGCCTCCACTGTATTACATGTCCCGGTATAAAAAAGGACATTTGTCCCTATTGGGTGGATCAGCACAGGAGACTGCTACACATTATCCTTTCATTAGAAGGCCCTATATTTGGCATACACTAAGTTTTTCTCTATCACACAAGCCCAAGTGGCTTCTTTCTGGATCTTGGTTTTCCCACACTTTGTATGAAGGAGTTTGACCAGGTAGTTGCTAAAAGACCTTCATAGCAATAATATTCAACATTTATGACCCAGAAATTTATAGCAAGTGCAACTTAAAATGTCTGGCCTGCTTCCCATGCCAAAATATATACTAATTTACCTATGATTTAGACATCCCACAGGTCATTGAAAGTGATTTTCTTACTAAGAAAATCCTGTTCTGATCTTTGCAATTGTTTCTACTTAATGGGAATGTTTTAAGGAAAATCGGTTCTGGTGATCTGGTCAGATTTCTTTCAGAGTTGGTCTGCTGTCTTTTTCACTCTTATCTATCCTGCAGGACACTTGCCAGTGGACTAGTCTTTTTAAAGTCATGATCTAATAGTTCATTCCAGTGACAAAAAATCAGGACTCCCCAGGGTTTACTGAATGAAGTCAAACCCATTAGCCTGGTATTCAAGGCCCTCAGTGTTTCTAGTCTCTTCCTCCATTGTGCATCTTTATCCGTTGGCTTCTTATTTGGTCCCCAATTTTCCTTCTACCTGGAACAACCTTAGCCTTTTTCCCCTGTTGAAGTCTGTGTCTTTTGACTTTGAAGTACTTTTCTTTTAAGGTCAGTATAGATAACATTCTTTGTTTGAAAATTTCTATTTTTTCCTCAGTCATATGATATCTTATCTCCACACTCCTATAGTGCATAAATTGTGCTGCTCGTTGCATTTACTCCAGTTTAACTGCTTTAATAATCATTTGTGTATAGAAATAAATGATCCTATTCATGTAAAGAGACTTGGTTTTGACGAATTCAAAGCTCAATAAAAACATGTACAGATATCTGCTCTAGTAATCTTGAAGTATTTAAAAATGAAATACTCATAAAAAAAGAGAAATTGAAAAGAAAGTCTATTTCAAGGAGAGAGAGACTGTGTTGTTAAAATAATTTTAGCAAAGAAAATGTAGGGTCCATCCTAGAAAGTCTACCTCAAGAATAAGTTTTAGGCCATTTTATTTAAAAAACTAGGTTACTAGCTTTCTAGAATCTGACAATGAACATGTCAAAGATATGGCTTTGTTGAGAGCTATTTTGTTTTCTATAGTTAGCACCATGTGGAGATAGAATAGTTTTTGGAGTCAGGTTCAGGTAAATTCTGTCTTCATTTCTTAAGTTTTTGCCCCAAAGTGTCTTATTTATTAAGATGAATGACCAGGAATTGCCCTGTTTGTGACTGTTCAACAACTTTGAATACCCTTCTTATATCTAGGGATATTTTACATTACAAATCCTGCTTCACATTCTCTGGAGAAAGACCGAGATCCAACTAGCAATGTTTTGGGTATTGCTCCTGGCCTTTTATACTCCAGCCTGGATCTCGTGCGCTCTCCAGAGATTCTGTATACTACTTCAGCAAATCTCTTTTCTGCGTGAATTAGATGGAGGGATTTACTTGGTTGCAGCTAGGATTTCTGACTAATAAGAGGATCATAATTCTATGAGACAGGATGTTAAACACGATTCTTCCACTTTCCTTGGAATTTCAGAAAAATCCCAAAGGAGAAGAAACATAATTGGCACACATCCTAAAGCAAGGCTCTGAGTCATCTCTGCTGGACCTGCTAAGAGACGGCAGGTCTGGTTCTCTCTGGGTCATCTCTGCTGGACCTGCTAAGAGACTGCAGGTCTGGTTCTGCTGCCATTCGTCTAATACTCATTTTCAGGCTGTATCAGGGATGAGGCTCAACCTCCAGGAGAGTGACAGATTCCTGTGGAGGAAGCTGTTTTTGTCCCTCAGTGTTTTTCTCCTGCTTTCAATCCAAGTGTGAGAGCCTTCAAAAGATTCATCATGCGATGCTTGACATGTTGGGTCTCCTGTAGATGTAGGTGATACAGTGGGGAGTAATTAACTCATTCCTTGTTTGTGATGCCAAAGGTCATGATTCAACAAGGCTCTTACATTTCCTCCACTGGAGGCTACTACTAGATCAAAATGCGTGTGCATATATCCCTACTCAAGTCAATTCATTTATAATCTATATAGAGTGCTCATTTCATTGGCCCTGAACAACCTTTTCCTTGTTTTTATGAGGCTCTGCGTTAAAAATGTCTCCTGTAGGTGTCATCGTAGTAAGCCATCTGAAGTGAATGGACCTCAAATTTTGTTGTAAAGATTCTGGTATCTAGGATAGGGAAAATAGTGGGACAATTTTCCCTCCACCCCCACCCCCCCGCAATTTCTCCTTCTCTACTCTCCTTCCCACACACCAACTTTCAAAGTTCTGATCAAATCAGGCAAGTGTCTAGCTGAGTGTGCTCTGAGTTCCAAGCTCGTAGCTCAGTGCTTGTCACATGGAGTATCTTTCCTAGAAAACACCTATTGTGTTCAATATCAGTTTTTATATCAGTAGCTGACAGCGTTTTAACAGTCTAAGATGATGATTAATGCTTGTGACTATCTGGCATTCAGTAATGTTATCCCCCATTTTCACTGAGGCTGGCGAGGACAGGGATATTGCATTTGTCTTACAAATTTGCTGGGGCACAGCCAGAGAAAACATCGACTGGAGGTTCTGTCTAAGGCCAGCTCATTAGAATTTTAACCAATTTGCAAGAATAATCTCAATTAGCGCAGCTCATTAGACTCTAATTGGACTTTCTTTAACCTGGTAGGGGCTGCCGAGAATGTGTTGGTAGGGCTGGATGTCTACATGGATGTATACGTGTGGACATGCCAAAGAGTTAATTTTCCCACAGCAGGGTGGAGTAATCCAAAGAAAACAAACAAGGAATCAGACTGGCTTGACAAAAGACCTGCGTAATTATAAAAGGCAGCAGGACCCAGGTTTTGCAAAAAAACAAAAACAAAAACAAAAAACAAAAAAACCACAAATCTTTTATTTCCTCTTAATTTTTATCAATGAAAATGTCTTTGGAGAACAGCCATCACTCTCATTCCAGGGCAGCCTTAGGTAACCTTAGGATGATTTGCTCAGTGTTAAGCCAACAATCTGTCTTGGCCCTAGTTCTAGTTAGCACCTATCATGTGCCTGTAGCAGTGCCTAGAACCATTTCTCTCAGGAAGATATTTGAAAAATGTCCAAACTGTGCTCTTCCAGTTAACTTCTTCTGCACGTTATGCTCCCTTCCCCCCTTATCATCCTTGAAATTATAAAATCTTTTACATATTGGTTGATTTTGATTGTGAAATACATCACTTCAAGACTTGAGACACCCACTATCTTTTCATATGTTTAATTTCCAGGGGTCCATGGACTTGGAAGAAAGCCCAATGGTCCCACCCAGCAGAACTCTTCATTTGCAATAGCGTAGATGGGTGCTCATTGCCTTCACTTCCAGTAATGGGGCCCTGTCTGGTCTTTCTGTATATTCTACTCAGCCATATAGTCACAGCTCTTGATTTCCGGAATTACACTGAATATGCTGAATCCAGCTTACAACTGATGGCCTTTCAAAGCTCCCATCACTCGCTTGAGTCTGTTCTTCAGGCGAATAACTTTCCTTCCTCAATTCTTCCTTGGGTGGTGCCATTTTGAGATCTTTCTCCATGCTGACCTGCAACACTTCTCCCCTTTGTTACTTTCTGTCATTTATGGTGAAAGGCTTAAAGTAGAGAATATTCTGCCCACCGATCCCTATCCCCAACACTGGCATAGCATAAAATTCCCCCTTCCTTGTCCTGGCATTCATACCTCTGTTGATATTATAGCCAACTGTAGTACTTTGAACTTTCTTTAGCAGTTATGTCAGACTTTTGCTCTATAACAAGCGTGTGGGGCCTGTGCTCAGAAGGGCCCTGCATTTGACTTAATGCTCTGCTGTCACCATCTTGAAATTCTTGATTTTTAAACAAGGGGCCCCACATTTTAATTTTGCACTGGGCCCCACAGATTTTACAGATGATCCATCCTGACTAGGAGCCTAAAGTATCTCTTTGTGTCCTTCTTCCCCAGTCTTGGCATATCATCCACCTCATTTTCATTGTAAGTAAAACAAGGGTGTTTTCACCTTTGGCAATCTATGAGTCTAAAACAGAAAAGGTAGAAAAGGGGAGCAGTGCATTCTGTCAAGAACAGGGAACAGGACTGAAGCTTCCCATACGGTCTTTGACCTAGTCCAGGTCCTTAGTTTTATCTTAGACAAAACTCAGTTTTTAAAGGGGAGAATGCCCTTCTCAAGTCCCATAGCACACTGGAATAGGGTTGTCCAAAGGTGCTCTCCCCTGAGAAGAGCCCATAGGGTGGGTGGTCAGTGATGGGCAAGGAGAGTGAGACCAGACTATTCCCTCTTACCCTGGTGTCTGTCTTTCTCTTGCTTTCTGAAACACATATACACATACTCTTAAAATAGCATTAAGCAGTTCTGTGCACACCTTTCAGTGATAATTCCAAACCGTGCAGAGTTAGGAACCCTGTGCTGTAGAGACCTGTGCCCCTGGGTCACCCGTGTATCCTTTGCAGACTCCCTTTGGGTGTGTTGTGTGAATGTGCTCTCCTTCCATCTTACCCTGTCTTCCTCCTCCCTGTAGTCCTTAACTCCTTTAACTCCCTGTAGGCTTTACCTCCTCCTTTCTCAAATGCCCATCGTGTTCCTCCTTTCCCATAGAAACTCTGGCCTTGGATATTTGAAGTCCCCAATCCCCTTCGGTGTCATGTACATATTCGTGGCTCACTGGCATCTGTTCTGAGTGCAAGGTTCAATCTGGTCAGCCTTCTGGATGACAAGCCACAGACGAGGTTGGAGGGAATTAGGATATGAGGGTGTGGAAAGAAACTCCTCTGCTGTTCATTTCTTCCTCCAACTATGGTAAAAACACAGTTTCACATAGCAAAAATTAGTCTCCTGCTGAAAACCTTTAGATCTCTGCTCTAGCTTCATATTTCTCCTGGGACAGTAATTTGGACTATGTGATTCTAAAAGACTTCCTCCTTACCCTTTCCCCTCACCCCTGTCCACACACCTCCATGACATCACCAGGTCCTCAACAGGGCCCGTGAGCTCACCTCTTCATGTCACTTTGGACCAGGTTCCCTGAAACTCACTGGAAGTCCTCTAGCTTCACTGCTCTTCCAGTTTCTGGGATGTGCTATGCATCTTATACACAGAGCTTCTGCCTTGAACAACTCTTACCTACTTTTTCGATACATTTGAAAGTTTAGGCATCCCTGGTGTTCACACCACTTATGGTTCTCTTAACATCATGTTGTTTTCTTTCAATGTACCTGTGACTATTTTGGTTCATGTTTGTGTCCCTCACTAAATTAAAACACAAATGTAACATTTACTGAGAGTTTACTACTTTTCAGGGGCTTTACATATGTTATTTAATGTTTATAATAACCCTAAGAGGTAGATATTGTTATTATTTATTATTATTGTTATTAAACTTTCCATTTTACAGATGAGGTATTTGAAGCATAGACAGATTAATCCATTTATTCCAAGTCACACAGCTTACAGGTAGCAGAATTGGTAATCAGATCAGACAGAAGATTTGGACCCAGGGTCCATACTATTCATGCCTGTGTCATCTGCCATGATGGTAGCGGCTGTGCTTATATTTGGTTACCATGGTATTCTCTGTGTCTAACTTTTGGCTCTTTATAGACTCTCAATAAATACATGTTGATTCATGAGAGTTAGCCAATTTGTTTTTATTAATTTTAGGATTTATCTGTTCCCTGTTGCAGGGAGAATAAAAGGGGACAGACATGCATACATATAATACTATTGGTGGTTACAACTCTGCCTTCAAAGCATCTGGTACCTTTATAGACAGGTCACAGAAGCACTGGGAGAATAGAGTTGACAATAGGGCTTGTGTTACAGTTCACTGCTTGCCTTTTAATCACTGTGGCCTGTCCCCTCCATACTCCGCCTCGATGTCAATGGAAAACAGCACTCCAACAATTCCGATGAAACTCTGCCTAAGAATCATGGAAAGGGAAAGTGGGGGTGAGAGCAAAATGGACATTTTCCACTTTAGATGTGGTTAAGGACAAAATTTCCTCTTGGTTTGTCCTAAGATTTGGCCCCATGGTGACTAAGGAGAATGACTCATCAGTAATCTTCTGACTTTCACTATTAAAACATTTAACCCAATCTAGTTTCCATTGCCATGGAAGACAAACCACAGCCATTCTGAACTTGTAAATATTTAAAGCAGAGATTGGAGAGGCAAAGAGGATAAAGGCAGTCCCCTGAGGAACACACACTTGATTTATGGTCTGTGGTGGAGGTTACAGATAAGGGGTTCTGATCACACCCGATTTTATTTCATTCAACTATACAAACAATATCCTGGGCCAGGCTCTGGGGCAGTTACTGTGGATATGGAGGGGGATAAGGCAAAGTGACTTCTCTGGGTGTGTTTGTGGGGCATACATTTATATCTACTGTGATACAAGGCTGAGTGTGCTGGGTTACTCCAGGAAACTGTGTTAAAATCCAGGAAGGTCTTTGAAAGAAATGCCATTTGAGTTCTGGCTAGGAGGATCTGTAAGTTTGATAAGAAGAGGTGTTGGAAGGGTATCCAAGGAAGGGAGTGAAATCAATAGAACTCTGAAAGGTGAAGATGGGTTTGAGACTCATGAAGTCATTGGTCTGGAATGGATGATACATCAGGTTTTGTAGGAAGGCCTGGTACCACACAAGGTAGAGATAACATAATGGGACCACACCATGGAAAGATGTTTCGCTTTCGTCAATGGAGGAGACTTGGTGGGGGAGGAGCTCTCCCACTCTTCCCTCTCCCATCTCCAGTTGAATTCAGAGCTCAGACAAGCAGGCTGAAGGCAGAGGAGAGTCACTCACACAGCTCCTCTTACATGAGGCCTGATAAGCTCTCCTGCTTCCTGAGGATTTAATCCACAAATGCTTATTTCACCTCATCGTTTCAACACTATTCCACCAACTGATCTAAATATTGACACCAGATTAAACCATGACCAAACTCCTACTACTTTAAGGCATCCTGCTGGATGTTGAAAAGATATATTGAACTGAATAAGACAAACAGCCTTTGTGTGCCAAATTTACACTATATTTTTGCAACAGTTTTATAAGTCTGGTATAGATGATAAACTGAGGCTGTAAGAGGTGAAGTAGCTTGCCCGAGATTATGCAGGGAGTGAGTGACTGAGCCTGGATTCAAACTCTGGAAGCTGTCCCAAGCTCAGGTTCCTAATCTGTTATGGGAGAAGATGATATATACATCATAGAATGGCTGAAGATTAAATGAGAGCATAAGCGAAAGCCTGGCACAGCGCCTCGCACCTAGTTACTGTTGTGATTTTTATTGCTTTCCACAGAGTGCAGGGCAGAGCTGGGACTGGGGCTTAGGGCCATCTAAGTTCTTCCCAGATCCCTGTTCTTTCTGTATCCCCATGCGGTCTCCCTGTAAGATGATACAGCATATTTTGGTTTAGCCTCTCAGTATGAAAACTAAAGGCAGAAATAGCCTAGAGAAGGAAGTGGCATTAAAGTGATGCTGGAAGAGTGATTACAAAGTAGATGACTGGTCTGAAGTACGTGCCGATCTGCCATTCTTTGGGACTCACTAAGCTCTCTCAGGTCCAATTCCAGTGAAAGTCATCATCCGGGGACTGTTGGAATCCAGATCCCGATGGCCTTTCTTCAAATGACAGCAGCATGACCTTACTCTTTGCTTCTAAAGCAGTGATCACATCCAAAAAGGCTTTGGAACTTGGCAATTCCGTATTCCAGCACTTGTGTGCTCTCTGATCATGGGTTAGTTTCTTAACTTCTTTCAGTTTCAATTTCCTCTACTGTCAAATGGGAATATTAATACCTAGTCACAGGGTTATTGTAAAGTTATACAAAAATAAAAATTATATACAGGGCTTTACACTGAATTTGGCTAATAGAAAGTTCTCAATGTGTGGTAGATTTTTCTATAATAAAGTTTTGTATCTTTTGTAGAAAGCTTGGTGATGAGTTTGCTATAGTAGTTCATGTGGTGTGTATATGTGTTATAAGTGCTTCTTTGGAAAAGATAATCACTTCTTCCAGTCTGGTTCTTTCTCCTACATTGCACAGAGAAATTTGCAAGAAACCAGAGAGAAGTTCGGGAGAGATTTGTTACCAGCCTGACCTTTATTTTAAACAAACCTGCTATGTAGAAGACTGAACCTATTCAAAGAGAAATCACAAAGCAGTTACTCCCTTCATAAAGGACTTAGAAAGAGTATATGTAATCCATTATAGAGTAGTTTGGAAATTTTAAATGTAAAATTAATAATACATTTTATATTAGGATATTGGGTGGTTATTTAAAATTTATTTTTCATTTTATCATAATTTTCCTTTCAAAAAAAGAAACAGAAACATTTAAGTAAAAGTGTGAAAATGATGAAATATTTCACAAATTATCCTTTTTTACAGTTTTCTAGGAGTACGTGCTAAGGGCAACATGTCTGTGCTTTATTTCCATTTTACTGTCTATTTTTATATTTTTATATCCATTGGTTTATTTTAGTCTTAGCTCCATTCCTTCTTATCCTATTTCTGTCCTTTTCTTTTGTGTTTTAAATTTTGCCTTTTTGAGGCCAAAACAGTCAAATATTTTCATCAGTCAAATAATTGTTAATTCAATTTTAGGGAAAAAAAAGAAATCCACAAACCAAAACCAAAACCAAATCACAGGGGGGAAAAATCCACCATCACCAGCAACCACAGTCATCAAATCCTACTTCCAGACTTTGTCTTAGGTACTGAATAAACCGACTTCAAAGGGTTGACTATGTGGTTTGGTTTTCATTGGCAGCCACTCTTCTTTTGCTCATCAAGTCAACGAAGCCAATTCCTCATTTATTTATCCCCCCCCTAATGCTTATAGCTGAGGGTCCTTTCATGGTATTTTTCTATTCCTGGAGTGATTGACATTTTCAGGTAAGGAAGAACTGATTTTTTAGTCCTAACCTCATCAAATCATACAATTGATCTATGACTCAGTTTTCTCATCTGTAAAATGGGGCATTACTATGAGATTCAAATTAGATAACAGATGTGGGGGCTCTTTTCAAAGATGACATGATGTACACATATAGGTGATTATTATCCCTCATTGAGATCCTGTTGTAAAACTGTTTTTTCTTTACTTTTTCCCCCAAAATGTAAATGTTACCTTTAATAGTCTAAAATAATTTGGGACTGGAAAAAACATACCAACTTCTCATTCTATTTAGTTTAGCATATCCTAATTTTTTTTGAATGATTAAATTACATCTTAAAAACATTTAAGCAAATTCTCACTTGACTGAATTTAAAAGGAAGTGTTCTATTGAATTCTAAACATTTTAAAAGAATTTTTAGCCTCTATAATTCTTGGAGCTACTTTAGTTTGCAGCTACTTCCTCTGTTCATATAGGTTATGAAGTGAATCTCCCACAATTAAAAGATGAGTATGCATTGTTGGAGGGCGATGTGCACCTATGTAAATTAGCTCGCTTGAAACTTTTTCTACTTGCATCATAAGGAAATAATAAATTAACATTTGTGTTATAAGACTTCATGGCCTGTAAAGTGCCTTACATAACTCTTATTTTATCTTCATAATAATTGTATGAGACAAATGCTCACTATTTCTTTTTTATAGGTGAGAATCCTGAGGTTTAACAAGGTGAAAATTCACACACATCTGCATCTAAATTCTATGAGTTTTTTTCTTTTCTTATACCACACTGCATTTATCCTAAGATAAAACATTCATGAAAGAAAATATGGCTTCGTTTTTGTTTTTTAATGTGGCACAAATAGCATTTGTTTTTCCTTGCCAAGTTCGTGATTACCCTTCTGTCTGTTCTCATGACACGCTAGAGCTTTAAACTTCTTGGAAGAAAGGAACCGTCTAAATTCAAGGTATCATTATTGTTGTTGTTACTATTAGCCAAGACAAATGAAAAGTGGTGAATAGAGCATCTCTTGTCTTACTAGAACTCTTTAATGAAGAAAATTGGTTGTTTTCATTCCCTATAGCTATGCAATGATTAATACAGCACAGAACAATACATTCACAAGAAACAAGTTAATTTTTCTGAAAAGAAATGAATGGTAACCAGATTGCACCCAATAATGACATTCTATTTCTACAGTGAAACATCATGCTAGATTTTGCAAATTCTAGATAAATTATTTATTTACGGCTTAGGGATCATAAAGTTACCCAGTAGAACTATTTGAATAAATTTCTTTTGCAGGTGGATCTGAATAAAAAATAAAAGAAAATAACTTTGGCTTTCTAGAGCAAAGAAAAGATATTAAAAGGCAGATAAATAGTTCATTAATGCCTTACCATACAGCACCCTTTATAGCTACACAAAGGGGACAATGTGTTTTATTGGGTGGTTTACCTAAACTGTCAGAGGTTCAGTATTCTTGGCTGTGAAATAGAGGAAAAATACATACTTCATGGGTTCCTATATATAAAATATGTGCTTAAAATAAGATCTAGCTCAAGTAAGTGAATAATAAATCATATTAAAGATGCTGATGCTTATAATGGTACTTTGGCACCAAGCTTTCACCACCTTTTTGAAAAAGCCAAGAAAGCATTGCTCAACCACTGTCCACTGAATTCCACTGGCAGAAGTTTGGTCTCAGCCACAGCTCTGGCTCATGTCTTAGGAATTTGGCTGTGGCCCACAGTCCCACATCCAGTCCTTTCATTCCATCCCAAATCTCCAGCCTGGCCCACATTTGGCAAGTGGTGATGAGGGCCTTGAATAAGGAGGACTATTAAACTATTCATGTCCTTTGGGTATATGAAGAACAATCATCCAGTCCTCAGGCTCACAGCGACTTGAACCTTTTGTTTTCCTGTGACTCTGGTAGATTGTCTGTGAACCTATCATCATCTGTGGGATTCTGGGGTCATCACCACAGGTATGTTGGGGACCATAGCTGGTGAGATGAGAGTCAATTCTTGATTAGACTCACCTCTGTGTAGCTGACTTTTTTAAAGAAGGTGAAGTATGATTGGCATACAAAAAAGTTGTACATATTTAATGTATATATTGATGAGTTTGAAGATAAGTATATATACACTTGTGAAACCATCACCATAAACAGTGCCATTAATGTCATCATCTCTAAAAGTTTCCTCTTTCCTTGTTTTTATTTTTTGTGATAATGCATCTAACACAGATCTAACCTGTTAACAAGATTTTAAGTATACCGTATGTTAACTATACGTACTATGCTGTTCAGTAGCTCTCTAGGACTTAGCCATCTTGCATAACTGAAACTATGTCTACTTGATGACCAACTCTTCCCCAATTTCCCTACCCCCATATCTAGAAATCTCCATTTTACTTTCTGCTTCTATTAGTTTGACTGTTTTTAATTACTAATATAAGTGGGACCATGTATTTGTTCTTCTGTATCTGGCTTACTTCAGTTAGTACAATGTCCTCCTATTTGTCCATGCTGTAGCAAATGGCAAGATCTCCTTTTATTTGGATGAATAATATTCCATTGTATATATACATGCACCACACTTTTTTATCCATTCATCTGTCGCTAGACTTTTAGCTTGTTTCCTTGTCTTTGTTATTGTAAATAATACTACAATGAACATGGAGTGCAGATAGCTCTTTGAGATACTGATGTCAATTCTTTTGGATAAATACCCAGAAGTGAGATTGTTGGATATGGTAGTTCTAATTTTCATTTTCTGAGGAACCTCCATACTGTATCCGTAGTGGCTATACCAATTTACATTTTCACCAAAAGTGTGAAAAGATTCCCTTTTCTCAACATCCTAGAGAGCACCTGCTTTTATTTATCTTCTTGGTAATAGCCATGCCTACCAGTGCTAGGTGATTTCTCACTGTGGTTGAAGTTAAGCACCTTGTCATATATCTGCTGGCCATTGTCTTTGGAGAAATGTCCATTTTCTAAAAAATCTGAGTTACTTTTTCCTTTGCTATTGAGTGTAACAAAGGAAACTCGTATATTTTTAATATTAATTCTTTATCAGATATAGAATTTGCAAATATTTTCTCCAGTTTTGTTGTATGCCTTTTCTCTTTGCTGATTGTTTTCTTTGTTACGCAGAAGATTTTTAGTTTGATGTAATCCCATTTGTATGTTTTTGCTTTTGATGTTATATCCTATAAATAATTGTCAAGACCAATGTCAAGAAGATATTTTTCCTGACTTTCTTCTAACAATTTTAAAGGATGGTGGCTTGCATTTAAGTCTTTAATCCATTTTGAGTTGATTTTTGGTATAAGATAGATGTATAATTTCATTCTTTTGCAAGTGGATATTCAGTTTTCCCAAAACCATTTATTGACGAGACTCTTCTTTCCTCATTTTGTATTTTCCCCTCTTGTGGAAGATCAGCTTACTATAAATGTGTGAGCTTATTCTGGGGCTCTCTATTCTGTTTTTATGCCAATATGTTTTGATTACTGGAGCTTTACAATATATTTTGACATCAGGAAGTGTGATGCTTGCTGCTTTGTTTTTCTTGCTCAGGATTGCACTTACTATTCAAGGTCTCTTGTGGTTCCACATGAACTTTAGAATTTTTATTTCTAGTTCTGTAAAAAATGCTATTGGTATCTTTTAGGGATTGCTTTGAATCTGTACGGTGGACATTTGGCGATATTAACTCTTCCAATCCATGAACACAATATATCTTTTCATTTATTTGCATCTTCTTTAATTTATTTCATCAATGTTGTATAGTATTCAGTGTACATCTTTCACCTTCTTGATTAAATTTATTCCTATGTATTTTATTATTTTTTGAAACAATTGTAAGTGAGATTATTTTCTTGATCTTCTTGATGAATAGTTTGTTGTTAGCGCAAAGAAACTCAATTGACTTTTGTATGTTAATTTTGTATCTTGCAACTACTGAATCCTTTTACTAATTCTAACAGTTTTTTGATGGAGTCTTTAGGATTGTCTGCCTATAGGATCATGTCATCTGCAAACAGAGATCATTGTACTACTTTCTTTCCTATTCGGTTGCCTTTTATTTCTTTTTCTTGTCTAGTAGCTCTGGCAAGCACTATCAGTACTATGTTAAATAGAAGTGGTGAGAGTGGGGAACCTTGACTTATTCTTAATCTTAGAGGAAAACCGTCCCATTTTTCATTGTTGAGTATGCTGTTGTCATATGTGGCCTTTATTATGTTGATGTGCATTCCTTCTGTACCTATTTTTTGAGAGTTTTTGTCATAAAAGGATGCTGGACTTTGTCAAGTGTTTTTTCTACCTCTATTAAGATGACCATATGGCTTTTATTCTTCATACTGTTAATATGGTCTATCATGTTTATTAATTTGCATATGTTGAAACATCTTCGCATCTGAGGGATCTTACTTGATCATGGTATGTCATCCTTTTAATGTGCTATTGAATTCAGTTTGCCAGTGTATTGTTGAAGTTTTTGCATCTGTGTTCATTAGGGATATTGTACTGCAGTTTTTTTTTCTTGTAGTGTTTTTTACTGGCATTTATATTAGAATAATGCTGACCTTTTAACATAAATTCAGAAGCGTTCTTTCCTCTATTTTCTTTTTGAATATCTATAAATGGATTGTTATTAGGTAGAATGCACTATGAAGTCATCTTGCTTTGGATTTTTCTTTGTTGGGAGTTTTTTTAAAATTACTGATTCTATTTTCTTGATTTTTATTGAGCTGTTCAAGCTCTCAATACTGCTTGATTCAGTCTTAGTAAGTTTTATGTTTCTAGGAATTTATCTGTTTCCTCTACGTTGCCTAATTGATTGGCATATCATTGTTCATAACAATCCTTTATAATCTTTTTTAAAAAATGTGACATCAGTTGTAATGTCTCCTCTTGTATTCTGGTTTTATTTGAATTTGCTCTCTTTTTCAAATTAGTATTGACATGGGTTGTTTTTTGTCTTATCTTTCAAAATACCCAATTCTTAGTTTTGTCAAATTTTCTATATTTTTAGTATTTTCAATTTTGTTATTTCTGCTCTAATTTTTATTGTCTTTTTTCTGCTAATTTTGTGTTTATTTTATTCTTTTTCTAGTGCCTTGAGTAACAAAGTAAGGTAGTTTATTTGAAATCTTTCTTTTTTTAATTAGTTTTTTTGGTATAACTTCCCTCTTAGTACTGTATTTGTTGCATCTCGTAAGTTTGGATATGTTGTGCTTCCATTTGTTTTCATCTATTCTCATTTCCCTTTTCATTTTTTCTTTGACTCAATGATTTTTCAAAGTGTGTTCCTTAATTTCCATGTGTTTATGAATTTTTAAATTTTACTTACATTAGTAATATCTAGTTTGTTTTTCTTTTTAACATTTTATTTTAGATTCGGGGTACCTACGGGTGTTTGCTACATGGACAAACTATGTAGTGGTGAGGATTGGGTCTTGGGTGGCCTATTTTCCAGATAGTGGACATTGTCCCATATAGGTAGTTTCTGAACTCTAACCCTCTACCCCTTCACTCTTTATTGGTGTCCCCAGTGTCTATTATTTCCATATGTGTAGCCATTTAGCTCCCACATATGAGTGAGACCATGTGGTGTTTGGTCTTCTGTTTGTGAGTCAGTTCATTTAGGATGATGATCTCCAGCTCCATCCATGTTGCTGCAAAGAACATTATTTCATCCTTTTTTATGGTTGTGCAACATTCCATGGTGTATATGTACCACATGGCTGTTTAGCTTGATTCCATGTCTTTACCACTTGTGAATTGTGCTGTGATGAACATGCAGGTGCAGGTGTCTTTTTCACATAATGACCTCTGTTCCTTAGGGTAGATACCTTGTAGTGAGATTGCTGGATCAACTGGTAGATCTACTTTTAGTTCTTTGAGTAATCTCCATACTGCTTTTCATAGGGGCTGTACTAATTTACACTCCCACCAACAGTGTATAAGTATTTCCTTTTATCCTTACCCATGCCAGCATCTGGTGTTTTTTTGGTTTTTTAAACAATGGCCACTCTGACTGGTATAAGGTGGTATCTCATTGTGGTTTCAATTTGCATTTTCTTGATTATGAGTGATGTTGAGAATCTTTTCATGTTTGTTGGTCATTTGTATATCTTCTTATGAGAGGAGTCTGTTCATGTCGTTTGCCCACTTTTTAATGGGGTTATTTACCTTTTTCTTGCTGATTTGTTTGAGTTCTTTGTAGATTCTGGATGTTAGTCCTTTGCCAGATGTATAGTTTGTGAATATCTTCTCCCCTTCTATAGGTTGCCTATGTGTTCTGTTGATTATTTCTTTTTTGGGTTTTGATATTTTATTTTATTTTCTGAGTATCTCTTTTCTTTATTGTAGATATGTGGGCTACAAGTCAGCTTTAGTTACATGGGCAGGCTGCAAGTAGGTGAAGTTTGGACCTCTAACTGGCCTTCACTTTCCCTGGTTTAGGGCAGGTACCTTTTGTGATGTTACATGTCCCCTTCCTTTCTCCCTTCCCTGACAGTGTCCATCAGCTGTCAGTTTCTGCCTTGTGATTTTCATTTCTCTGATTATTAGTGAGGCTGAGCATTTTTTCATGTATCTGTTGGCTGCCTGTATATCTTCTGAGAAGTGTCTATTCACTTTGCCCATTTTTTAATAGAATTTTTTTTTTTTTTTTTCTTTCAGCCCATTTGAATTCCTTATAGATCCTGGATGTTAGGCCTTTGTCAGATACATAATTAGCAAATAAATATTCCCATTCTGAGGATTGTCTCCCCGCTCTCTTGATGGTTTATCTTGCTATACAAATGTTTTTCAGTTTGATGAGGTCCCACTTATCTAGCTTATCTTTTATGGCATTTACTTTTGGGGATTTGATCAATAATTAGTTGCCTACTCTGATGTGCATAAGAGTGTTTCCTACATTTTCTTATAAAATTCTTATAGTTTGAGGTTTTATGTTGAGTTCTTTAAGCCATTTAGAGTTTACTTTTGTATATGGTGATTGGTAGGGGACCTGTTTCATTCTTATGCATGTAGTCAGTCAATGTTTCCAGCGCCATTTGCTAAATATGGTCTCCTTTCCCCAGTGGTTGTAACCGGTGGCTTTGTCGAAGGTGAGTTGGTTGAGCGATTGAGTTTTTGCTTCCATAATCTCTGCCCTTTTCTGTTGGTCTATGTGTCTATTATTGTACCAGTTCCAGGCTGTTTTGGCTACTGTAGGCTTGTAGCAAAGTTTAAAGTCTGGAAGTGTGATACCTCCCACTTTGTTCCTCTTGTTGAGGATTGTTTTGGCTATTCATACTCTTTTTTTGTTTCCATATGAATTTCTGTATTATTGTTTCCAGGTCTGAGAAAAATGATGTTGATAATTTCATGGGTATTGAACTGAATCTGTAGATTGCCTTGGGTGTGATGAACATCTTGACAATATAGATTCTTTCAATTTGTGTGCATGGGATATTTTCCCTTTGTGTCATCATTGATTTCTTTGAGCAGTGTTTTATAGTTCTTGTTGCAAAGTCTTTCACTTCTCTGGTTAGGTGGATGCCAAGGTATTTCACTTTTTTAGTGGCTATTGTGAATGGGATTGTGCTTTTTATTTGGCACTTTTCTTGTTGCTGTTGTGTAGAAATACAGCTGTCTTTGCACATTGATTTTGTACCCTGAGACTTTACCAAAATCAGTTATCAGTGCAAGGAGGCTTTTGACAGTTTCCCTAGGGTTTTCAAGATACAGGATCATATTGTTCACAGAGAGAGATAGCTTGACTTCCTCTTTTCCTTTTTGGATACACCTGATATCCTTCTCTTGCCTGATTGCTCTGTTGAGGACTTCTAGCACTATGTTGAACAGGAGGGGTGAGAGCGGGCATCCTTGTCTAGTTTCCATTCTCAGGGGTAGTGTTTCCAATTCTGTCCATTGAGCAAAATGTTGGCTGTATGGTTGTCATAGATGGTTCTTACTGTTTTGAGGAATGTTCCTTCTATGCCTAAGTGCTCGAGTTTTTATCAAAAAGGGATGCTAGATTTTGTTAAATGCTTTTTCTACATCTAATGATATAATCATGGGGTTCTTGGTTTTACATCTATTGTGCTTATATTTATGGTCTTGCAAATGTTGAACCAACCCTGCATCCCAGGAATGAAGCCCATCTGGTCATAGTGGATGATCCTTGAGAGATGTGTTGTTGGATCTGAACTGCTAGAATCTTGTTTAGGATTTTTGCATTTGTGTTCCTCAATAAGATTGATCTGTAATTCTCTTTCCTTGTTTTGGTTCTTTGCCAGGTTTTCTGTTGATTATTTCCTTTGTTGTACAAAGATTTTTACTTTACTTGAGTCCTATTTATTTATTTATGTTTGCTTTTGGGGTTTCAGCCATAAATTCCTTGTGTAGGCTGATGTCCATAAGTGGTTTTCCTAGGTTTTCTCCTAGGATTTTTATAGTTTCAGGTCTGACATTTAAGTCTTTAATCCATCTTGTGTTAATTTTTGTATGTGGGGGTAGACAGAGATCAAGTTTTACTTTTCTGCATGTAGCTATCTGATTTTCCCAGCACCATTTGTTGAATAGGGTATCCTTTTCCAGTGTATGTTTTTGTCTGCTTTGTCAAATATCAGTTGATTGTAGGTGTTTGAGTTTACTTCTGTATTCTCTATTCATTTCATTGTCCATGTGTCTGCTATTGCACCAGTACCATGCTGCTTTGGTTATTACAGCCTTGTAGTATAATTTGAAGTAAGGTAATGTGATGCCTCCTGCTTTGTTCTTTTTACTTAGGATAGTTCTGGCTATTCTGGGTTTTTGGTTGTTGTTGTTGTTGTTCTGTATGAATTTTAGGTTTGTTTTTTCTAATTCTGTGAAAAGTGACATTGGTAGTTTGATAGAGATTGCATTGAATCTGTAGATTACTTTGGGTGATATGATCATTTTAATAATGTTAATTTTTCCAATCCATGAGCATGGAATATTTCTCCATTTGTATGTGTCCTCTGCAATTTCTTCTATCAGAGTTTTGTAGTTCTCCTTGGGGAGATCTTTCAACTCTTTGGCTGAATATTCCTAGGTATTTCAGTTTTTTGGCTGCTACTGTAAATAGAATTAAGTTCTTAATTTGATTCTCATCTTGGTCAATGTTGGTGTATAGCTGTGCTGATTTTATATGTTGATTCTGTATCCCGAAACTTTACTGAATTCATTTATCAAGTCCAGGAGTCTTTTGGAGGAGTCTTTGGGGTTCTCTAGGTATAAGATCATATTGTCAGCATATAAAGATAGTTCAATTTCTTTTTTCCAATTTGGATATCTTTTATTTCTTTTTCTTGCTTGATTGCATTGACTAAAACTTCCAGTACTATGTTGACTAGTAATGGTGAAGGTGGGTATCCTTGCATTTTTCCAGTTCTGAGAAGGATATGTTCAACTTTTCTCTGTTCAGGATGACATTGGCTATGGTTTATCATATATAGCTTTTATTATTTTGAGGAATGTTCCCTTTAGCTTGTTTTGTTGAGGGTTTTTTTTTTTTTATGAAGGGATGCTGAATTTTATCAAATGCTTTTTCTATGTCAATTGAAATGATCATACGATTTTTGTTTTAAATTCTGTTTATGTAGTGGATCATGTTTATTGACTTGTATATGTTGAATGACCCTTGTATCCCTGGAATAAATCCACTTGGTCATGGTGTATTATTATTATTATTTTTAAATGTTCTATTGAGTTCAATTTGCTAATTTTTTGTTGAGATTTTTTGTGTTTGTGTTCATAAGGGATATTGGACTGTAGTTTTCTTTGTGTGTGTGTGTCTTTTCCTGGCTTTGGTATCAGAGTGGTACTGGCCTCATAGAATGAGTTAGGGGAGGATTCTCCCCTCTTCAATCTTGTGGAATAGCTTCAGTAAAATTGGTACCAGTTCTTCTTTGAAGGTCTGGTAGAATTCAGCTGAGAGTCCATCAGGTTCTGGACAACAGGAACTTTGTTCTCAATGCCATGCTAAACTTTTGTTGTTGTTGTTGTTGGGAGACTTCGAATTACTTTTTCATTCTTGCTACTCATTACTGGTCTATTCACAGTTTCTATTTCTTCCTTATTCAAGGTTGGGAGCTTGTATGTTTCCAAGAATTTATTTATTCCTCTAGATTGTCTAATTTGTTTGCAAAGAAGTGTTATAATTGTCCCAGATGATCAGCTGAATTTCCATTGTATCCATTTTAATGTCTTTTTTCCCCATTTCTGATTGAGCTAATTTGACTCTTCTCTCTTCCTTTCTCAGTTAATCTAGTTAGTGTCTATCACTTTTGTTTTTCTTTTCAAAAAAACAACTTTTTGTTTCATTGATCCTTTGTATTTTTTTTTTTTAACATTTCAATTTCACTTAGTTCTGCTCTGATTGTCATGGTTCCTTTTTTCTGCTAGCTTTGGGTTTGGTTTCTTTGTGTGTTACTAATTCCTTGAGGTGTGATGTTAGGTTGTCAGTATGCAATCTTTCAGTCTTATTAATGTCAGCCTTAAGCATTATACATTTTCCTCTGAGCACAGCTTTGGCTGTGTCCCAGAGGTTTTGATAACTTGTTTCATTGTTTGATTCATTTCAAGGAATTTTAAAATCTCCATCTTGATTTCATTGCTGACTCAAGGATTTTTCAGAAGCAAATTGTTTAACTTCCATGTTTTTGTTTGGTTTCATGAATTCTTCTTGTAGTTAATTTCTAGTTTATTTCACTGTGGTCTAAGATGGTGCTTGATATAATTTCAACTTTTTGAATTTATTGAGACTTGTTTTGTGGCCTATTGCATTGTCTATCTTGGAGAATATTCTATGTGCTGATGAGAAAAATGTATATTCTGTAGTTTTGGAATGGAATGTTCTGTAGATGTCTGTTGGTTCCATTTTCTCTAGAGTCTTGTTTAATTGCAGTGTTTCTTTGTTGACTTTCTGACTTGATGATCTGTTTATTTCTGTCAGTGGAGTGTTGAAGTCTCCCACTATTATTGTATTGTTGTCTGTTTCTTGTTTTAAGTCTGGTAGAATTTGTTTTATAAAGCTAAGAACTCTAATGTTAGGCACATATATATTTTAAGTTGTTATGTCTTCTCATTAGATTATTCCTTTGTCATTATATAATGGCCATCTTTGTTTTTTTTTACTGTTGTTAAGTTAAAGCCTGTTTTATCTGATATGAGAATGGCTATTCCTGCTCATTTTTGGTTTCAATTTGCATGGAATGTTTTTCCTCATCCCTTTACCTTGAGTCTATAGGAGTCTTTATGAGTTAAGTGGGTCTCTTGAAGGCAGCAGATATTTGGGTTGTGTGTTATTTTTAAAAATGCACTCTGCCAGTCTCTATCTTTTTATTAGGGCACAGAGACCATTTACATTCAGAATTAATAATGATAAGTAAGGTACTTTTCTATTCATCATTCTGGTTGTCTGTTTGCTTTATTTATTTTCTCTATTGTGTTGGTGTTTCATAAAGTCTGTGAACTTTATGATTTGCAGCATTTTTCTACTGATGTATTTCAAACTTTTATTTCAGTGTTTAGAACTCCTTCAAGTATTTCTTATAGAGCCAGTCTAGTGGTGACAAATTCCCTCAGCTCATCTGCAAAGGACTTCACTTGTTTTTCATTTATGAAACTTAGTTTTGTGAGACACAAAATCCCTGGCTGACGGTTGTTTTGTTTGAGGAGATTGAAGATGGATCCCCAATCCCTTATGGCTTGTAGGACTTCTTTCACAAGGGGAGTCAGAGGTTGATACGGCAACGTGTCCCACCTGCCTTCTTCCTTGGCCTCACCAATCTGTGATCTGAATGTCAAGGTGCAGCTGGCTTCAGGGAATCAAGTATTTCCAGAAATCTGCTGTTAGCCTGATAGGTTTGCCTTTGTAAGTTATTTGATGCTTTTGTCTCACTTCCCTTAGAATTCTTTTCTTCACATTAACTTTGCATAGTCAGATAATATGCCGTGGGGATGACCTTTTGCAATGAATCTTCTGGGGATTCTTTGGGCTTCTTGTATCTGGTTATTTAGATCTCTGGCAAGACCAAGGAAGTTTTCCTCTATGATTCCCTCAAATAGGGTTTCCAAACCTTTTGCTTTCTCTTCTGCTCAGCCACAGGTAGTTGTTATACATAATCCCACATTTCTTAGAGATGTTGTTCTGTTTTCTTATTTTTTTTTTTTTCTTATTGTTATCTGATTGGGTTGATTCGAAAGCTTTGGCTTCAAATTCTAAGATCCTTTCTTCTGCTTGTTCTAGTCTATTGCTGGTTAGGATTCACTGCATTTTGTACTTCCTTAGATGCTTCTTTAATTTCCAGAATTTCAACTATTTAAAAAAAATTTTTTTAAAGTAGGATTTATTGAGAGGACAGAAAAGCTCCCACAGTGGGAGGGGACCTGAATGGGTTGCCCTATTTTTAAAACTTTTTGATGTCTATCTCTTAAGTCTATCCCTGAATAATTTAAAAAATTTATTTATGTTGGTTTTCAATTTTCTCCTGAAGTTCATTGATGAATTTTATCATCAACTTTTTGAATTCTATGTCTGGAGTTTCAAAAAATTTCATTTTGGTTAGGGTTCATTGCTGAGGAGTTGGTGTGGTCTTTTGGGTATGTTGGAAAACTCTGTTTTTTTCATATTGTCAGAATTATTTTTCTGGTTCCTCCTCATTTGGGTAGATAATTTCTTATTTGAGGTTGACAAGGGCTGATGTAGGCACTGCAGGGTTCCCTTGGTTATATATATCCTTGGATTGGTGGGTATCTCAATTGCCAGATGTGGTAGTCTTGTGTTGTGTACCTACACTGACTCATGGCATCCTGAGTGGCTGGAGTGGCTTGGAAAGTGTTGCTAGCAGGCATTTGAATCAGGCCTTCCTTAAGTCTGAGCTATTGTATCTGATGTGGTGGGTTGTATTGTTGACCTCTGGTCATGAGGTGGCACCTGTGGGAGATAGCTAGCTGTAATGGTGGTAATAGAGTTTCTCCTTGGTGAATGCTGCTTCAAGGAAGTGCCCAGACAGTTTAGGCTAAGGGTAGGGCTTTGGGAATTTCCCAAGTTTTCTCTTCATTTTGAGCCTTTAGGTGTCATGCAGGAGAAAGGAGTTGAAGCATCCTGCAAGTGTGCACTCTTAGCTAACTCAGTGGGGATTAGGAGGAAGTCCCAGGCTGCTGTGGTAACCCTGTTATGCAGAGCAGGCCCAGAAAATTTCACAAGGGGAGTCAGAAGTTGATATGGCAACGTGTCCCACCTGCCTTTTGCCTTGGCCTCACGCAATCTGTGATTTGAATGTCAAGGTGCAGCTGGCTTCAGGGACTCAAGTATTTCCAGACAATCCACCAGGCGAGGTATAGCATCATATTGCAGCCATGGGCTTGCCTATCTGGCTTTATTATATTTTTTGTACTGAAAAGATATTTAGGGTGGTTTCAAGCTCTTACAATTTGTTAAGTCTTGCCTTGTTTTGTGGTCTATCTGGAGACGGTTTCATATGTGCTTGAGAAGAATGTGAATTTGGCTGTTGTTGGGGAATGATTTGTATGGGTCTGTTGATTCATTTGGTCTATAGTGTTGTTCAAGCCTGTTGTTTCCTTATTTATTTTCTGCCTGGATGATCTCTCCATTACTGAAATCGTATATTAAAGACTCCTAAAATTTTTGTATTTCTGTCTTTTCTTACTTCAGATCAATGTTTGCTTTAAATATTTAGGTGCTTTAATGTTGAGTGAATATATATAATTGTTACATTTGACACTTTTATCATAATTGATAAAATTCCTCATCTCTTTTAAAAAATTTTTTTTTTTTTTTGAGTTGGAGTCTCACTCTGTCACCCAGACTGGAGTGCAGTGGCGCTCCCGGCCACCGCAGCCTCGACCCACTGGACTCCCGCGATCCTTCCGCCTTAGCCTTCCAAGTAGCCGGAATTACAGGCATGCGCTACCACGCCCAGCTGATTTTTTGATTTATTGTAGAGATGAGGTCTCGCTGCCCAGGCGGGTCTCGAACCCACGGGCTCAGGCAGTCCACTCACCTCAGCCTCCCAAAGGCGCAGGATTACAGGCTGAGCCACCGAGCCCGGCTTACAATTTTATTTTATTTTAAAGATGTAGGGCACAATTCAGGATTAGGTATACAAGTGGTCATCATACTGGTAAAATTTGGGCCTCCCTTTGGTACCCACTTTGCCTGGTTTGAGATCAGGTGCCCTTATTATGTGTCCACCCCTTGTCCCTGGTAGTATTCCCCTACTGCCAATCCTTTTCTTATAGTATTATGGTAAATGTTCAGGGTCTGCTTATGAGTGTCAACATGTGGTACTCAGTTCTTTGTTTCTGTGATAGATCACTGAGTATTATTGACTTTAAATTCATCCAAGTTGCTGTGAAGTCTATATGTTTGCCCTTTTTATGGGTGCGTAACATTACATCATGTATATGTACCACATTTTTTTGTATTTAGTCCAGTTGCAATAGGCAGCATGGTTGGTTCTATGTTTTTGCTATTATGAATAGTGTTGCAATAAACATGAGTGTGCAGGTATCATTTTTGTAGAATGATTTGAGTTCCTCCAGGTATATTCCCAATAGGGGGATTACTGGGTCATATGGAAGGTCAATTTCTAGTTCTTTAGAAATTAGCACATTGTTTTCCAGAGAGGTTGAACTAGTTTGCATTCCTAGTAGCCGTGAAGAAGCATTCCCTTTTCTCCGCATCCTCACCAGCATCTGTCTGTTATTGTTTGTTTTGTTAATGATGGCCATTCTTACTGGAGTTAGGTGGTATCTCAATGTGGTTTTGATTTACATTTCTCTGATGATTAGTGAGGCTGAGCATTTTTTCATGTGTCTGTTGGCTTCTCTTATATCTTCTTTTGAGAAGTATCTATGTCTTTTGCCCACTTTTTAATGGGGCTGTTTGCTTCTTTCCTTTCGGCACATTTGAGTTCCTTGGAGATCCTGGATGTTAGGCCTTTGTCAGATATACAGTTGGCAAATATTTTTTCCCATCCTGTATGCTGTCTCCTCACTCTCTTGATGGTTTCTTTTGCTGCAGAAGCTTTTCAGTTTAATGAGATCTCACTTATCTATCTTATCTCTTATGGCATGGACACCTGGGATTTTGATCCGAAATTGGTTTCCTACTCCAGTTCCCATAAGGGTGTCTCCTGCATTTTCTAGGATTCTTATAGTGAGGGATTTTATGTTTCAGTCTTTGATCCATTTAGAGTTGATTTTTGTGTATGGTAATAGGTTAGGGGTGGAGGCTTTGATGAAGATGAGTTGAGAAATTGAGGTTTTACTTCTGGAATCTCTATTCTATTCCATTGGTCTGTATCCTGTTTTTGTACTAATAACAGGCTGTTTTGATTATTGTAGTCTTATAGTAAAGTTTGAAGTCTGGAAGTGTGATACCTCCCACTTTGTTTCTTTTGCTGAGGATTGTTTTGGCTGTTTGTGGTTGTTTATGTTTCCATATGAATTTCTGTATTGTCATTTGCATGTCTGAGAAGGATGATATTGATAACTTAATAGGTATTGTGTTGAATCTCTAGATTACCTTTGGTAGGATGGACATATTAACAATGTTGATTCTGCCTATCCATGAACATAATATTTTTCCATAATATTTTTCCATTTGTTTGTGTCTTCTTGGATTTCTTTGAGCAGTGTTTTGTAGTTTTCATTGTAAAGGCCTTTCACTTCTCTTGTTAGGAAAATGTCAAAATAATTCTTTGTGTGTGTGTGTGTGTGTGTGTGTGTGTGTGTGGTTATTGTGAATGGGTTTGTGCTTTTTAATTGGTTCTCTGTTTGTTGTTGGTGTATAAGAATGCGACTGTCTTTTGCACATTTGTTTTGTATATCGAGACTTTGCCAAAGTCCTTTATCAGTACAAGGAGGTTTTTGACAGATTATCTTGGATTTTTGAGATATAGGATCATACCATCAGCAAAGAGGGATAACTTAACTTTCTCTTTTCCTATTTGGATACCCCTGATTTCCTTCTCTTGTCTAGTTGCTCTAGCTAAGACTTCCAACACAATGTTGAACAGGAGGGGTGAGAGTGAGCATGCTTGTCTTGTTCTGGTTTTTAGGGGAAATGCTTCCAGTTTCTGTCCATTTAACAATATGCTGGCTGTAGGTTTATCATAGATGGCGCTTACTATTTTGAGGTATGTTCCTTCTATGCCTAGGTGTTCAAGGGTTTTTATCAAGAAGGGATGCTGGTTTTTATCAAAAGCTTTTACTGCGTCTAATGATATAATTATGTGATTCTTGTTTTTACATCTGTTGATGTATTTAATTACATTTATGGTCTTGTGTATGTTGAACCAGTCCTGCATCCCAGGGATAAAGCCCACTTGTTATGATGCCTGATTTTTGAGATGTGTTGTTGGATCCAATTTGCTAGAATCTTGTTGAGAATTTTTGCATCTATGTTCATTAGGGATATTGGCCTGGAGTTCTCTTTTTTTGTTGGATCTTTACCTGGTTTGGGTATCAGTGTGATGTCAGCTTCATAAATGATTTTGGGAGAATTTTGTCTTTCTCAATTGCCTGAAATACTTTCAGTAGGACTTGTATCAGCTCTTCCTTATATGTTTTGTAGAATTCCACTGGGAAGTTGTCTGGTCCAAGGCTTTTCTTATGACAGAATCAATTTCCTGGGTTATTATTGGTCTATTTAGTGTCTCAGTGTCTTCTTGTTTCAACCTTGGGAGGTTGTGTGATGTCAAAAAGTCCTCCATTTCATTTAGGTTATCAAGTTTGTTTCCGTACAGGTGTGCATAGTAATCTCTAATAATCTTTTGTATTTCTTTGAGGTTGTTTGTGATTTGATCTTTTGCACTTCTGATTGTGTCTATTTGGGCTTTCCCTCTCTTCTTCTTGGTCATCATGGCTAGAGGTCCATGAATCTAGTTTATCTTTCAAAGAACAAGCTTTTTGTTTTGTTGATTTTTTTCTATGATATTTTTGTCTTCTATGTCCCATATTTGGGCTTTTACTTTGGTGATCTAGATTCTTCTGCTATATTTAGGGGTTTGATGGTCTTGTCCTTCCAGCTCCTTTAGGTGATTAGTTAGGCTAACTTGTGATCTTTCCATTTTCTTGATGTGTGTTTGAAGAGATATAAATTACCCTCTTAAAGCTGTTTTTTGGCATCTCAGTTGTTTCATAGGATGTTTCTTCATTTTCATTTATTTCCAGGAATCTTTTAATTTCTGTTTTGATTTCTATGTTGACCCAGAAGTTGTTCAACATCATGCTGCTTAGTCATGTCTTGTGGGTTTTGGGGGAATTTTGCTGGTGTTGATATTTATTTTTATTCCACTGTCTTTATCTCTTTTGACTTAAAACATATGTTATCTGATATTATATAGCCATGTCTCACTTTTTTATTTGCCATTTGAATGAAATATATATATGTTTATTTTATTTATTTTTTAATCCCTTCACTTTCAGCCTATATGTAGCCTTAAATCTGAAGTGAGTATCTTATGAACAACTTATATCTGAGACCTTTTAAAAGTCCACTCAGTCACTCTTTTGTCTTTTGATTAATGAGTTTAATCCATTTATGTTTAAAGTAATTATTGATAGGTAAACACTAATGTTGTATTGTTGATTGTTTTCTTTCTGTTTTAGTAATTCTTTTGTTCTTCTTTTTAAGAAATTGCCATCTTTCTTGTACTGTGATGGTTTTTTGTGGTGGTATACTTTGATTCTTTTTTCTTTATTTTTTATGTGTGCAGTACAGATTTTGCCTTTATGGTTACCATGAATCTTGCTTAGAACCTCTTATAATTATTATAGTCTTTTTAAAGCTGATAATAATTTATCTTTGATTGCATGTGCAAACTCTACTATTTTATTTCCTCACCCTTTATTGACATCAGGGTTTATCTCTTTTTATATTGTGGGTCCAATAAAGATTTTTGTGTCTATTTTTAAAAATATTCTGTAGTATATGTGCAGGTTTGTTGCTTGAGTATATTGCATAATGGTGATATTTGGATTTCAGTGGAATCTGTCATCCAAATAGTGAACGTGGTACCCGATAGCTTTTCAGCGCTTGCCCCCTTATCTCCGTCCCCACTTTAGGACTCCCCATTGTCTGTTATTTCCTTGTTTATGTCCATGTGTATCTAATGTTTAGCTCTCATTTATAAGTGAGTACATGCAGTATTTGGTTTTCTGTTTCTGCATTAATTCACTTGGAATAATGGCCTCCAGTTGCATCTATGTTGCTGCAAAGAACATGATTTTATTCTTTTTTATGACTGTATCACATTACATAATGTATTTATACCACGTTTTCTTTACCCAAAAGAAATTGTTGATGGTCTTGATTTTATGTCTTTACTATTGTGAATAGTGCTATGATAAAAATATGATTGCAAGTGTCTTTTTGGAAGAATAATATTTTCTTTGGGTATATATCAACTTACGAGTTTGCTGGGTTGAATGGTAGTTTTATTTTTAGTTCTTTGAGAAATCTCCACACAGCTTTCCTCAGAGGCTGAACTAATTACATTCCTATCAACAGTATATGAGTGTTCTCTTTCTTCCACAATCTCACCAACATTTTTTTTTCTTTCCAATAATAACCCATCCTTACTTGTGTGAGTTGGCATTTCATTGTGGTTCTGATTTGCATTTCTCAGTTATTAGTAAGGATGAGCATTTTTTCATGTTGAGTATTTTTTCATGTTTGTATATCTTCTTTTGAAAGTGTTCATATCCTTTGCCAATTTTTAATGGGGTTATTTGTTGTTATATTTGTTTAAGTACCTTATAGATTATGAATATTAGTTCTTCGTCAGATGCATAGTTTGCAAATATTTTCTCTCACTCTGTATGTTTGTTTGATCTGTTGATAGTTTCTTTTGCAGAAGTTCTTTGATTTATTTAGGTACTGTCAGTTTTTGTTTTTGTTGCGTTTGCTTTTGAGGACTTAACCATAAATTCTTTGCTTAGGCCAATATCTAGAAGAGTATTTCTTGGGTTTTTTTCCTAGAATTTCTATAGGTTGAGGTCTTAAGTTTAAGTCTTTAATCCATCTTGAGTTAATCTGTGTGTGTAGTAAGAGATAGAGATCCAGTATCATTTTTATGTAGACAGTTAACTAGTTTTCTGACCACCATTTATTAAATAGGGTATTTTTTCCCCATTGTTTATTTTTGCTGCCTTTTTTGAAGATAGTTGTAGGTATGCAGTTTTATTTCTATATTTTCTATTGTGTTCCATTGGTGTACCATACTGTCTTGGTTAATCTAGCCTTATAGTAAAGTTTGAAGTTGGGTAAAGTTTCTTTTTCCTTAAGATTTCTTTGGCTATTCAGATTGTTTTTTGGTTCCATGTGAGTTTTAGAATAGTTTTTTTCTAATTCTGTGAACTAATATTAGATATTTGATAGGAATTGCCTTGAATCTGTTAATTGCTTTGGGCATCATGGATGTTTTAATGATACTTATTCTTCTAATCTATGAGTATGGAGTGTTTTTCCTTTTGTGTGTGTGTATGTGTCATCTATGGTTTCTAGCAGCAGTGTTTTATAGTTCTCCTTGTAGAGCTCTTTCAAATTCTTGGTTACATGGATTTCTATTTTTTTTTTTGAGTTGGAGTCTTACTGCTTCCCAGACTGGAGCGCAGTGGCCGCTCCCGGCCACCGCAGCCTCGACCTGCTGGGCTCCGGTGATCCTTCCACCTCAGCCTTCCAAGTAGCTGGAACTACAGGTGCGCACTACCACACCCGGCTAATTTTTCTGATTTATTGTAGAGATGAGGTTCACCTGCCCAGCTGGGTCTCGAACCCACGGGCTCAGGCAATTCACTCACCTCAGCCTCCCAAAGGCGCGGGATTACAGGCTGAGCCACCGAGCCTTTATGTGGTATTGTAAATGGGGATATATTCTTGATTTGGTTCTCAGATTGAAATTATTGATATCCAAAATACTACTGATTTTTGAACATTGATATTTCATCCTGAAACTTTACTGAAGTCATTTATCAGGTCTAGGAGCCTTTTGGCAGAATCTTTAGGGTTTACTATATAAAGAATCCTATCGTCTGTGAAGAGGGACAATTTGACTTCCTCTTTTTAAACTTGGATGCATGGTAGCGCATGCCTGTAATTCCAGCTACTTGGAAGGCTGAGGCGGAAGGATCGCCGGAGCCCAGCAGGTCGAGGCTGCGGTGGCCGGGAGCGGCCACTGCACTCCAGTCTGGGAGACAGAGTGAGACTTCAACTCAAAAAAAAGACAAAAAAAAACTTGGATGCATTTTAGTTCTGTCTCTTGCCTGATTGCTCTGGCTAGGACTTCCAGTAATATGTTGAATAGAAGTGGTGAGAGTGGATATTACTGTCTTATTTCAGTTCTTAGGCAAATGTTTCCAACTGTTTCCCATTTGGTATGATGTTGGCTGTGGGTTTGTCATAGATAGGTCTTATTATTTCGAAGTATGTTCCTTTAATGCCTAGTTTTTTGAGGGTTTTTCTTTACCATGAAAGGATGTTGAATGATACCGAATGTTCTTTCTGCATATATAGAAATGATCACTTGGCTTTTTTTTTTTTTGAGTTGGAGTCTCACTCTGTCGCCCAGACTGAAGTGCAGTGGCCGCTCTTGGCCACCACATCCTCGACCTGCTGGGCTCCGGCGATCCTTCCGCCTCAGTCTTCCAAGTAGCCGGAATTACAGGCATGTGCTACCATGCCCGGCTGATTTTTTGATTTATTGTAGAGATGAGGTCTCACTGCCCAGGCGGGTCTCGAACCCGCGGGCTCAGGCAACCACTCACCTCAGTCTCCCAAAGGCGCAGGATTACAGGCTGAGCCACCGAGCCCGGCATCACTTGGCTTTTTAAAAAAAATGTCTTTATATGGTGAGTCATGTTTATTGATTTGCATATGCCGAACCATTCTTGCATCCCAAGAATAAAACCACATGATCATAGTGAATGATGTTTTTGATGTGCTGCTGGAAGTGGTTGCTAGTATTTTATTGAGATTTTTTGTGTCTATGTTCATCAAGGATATTTGCCTGTAGTTTTTGCTGTTGTTGTTGTGTCTTTGCCAGATTTTGGTATCATGATACTTGTTTCGTAGAATTAGTAAGGGAAGAATGACTCCTCCTTGATTTTTGGGGGAATAGTTTCAGTAGGATTTCTACCAGCTCTTCCTTTTACATTTGAAATAATTCAGCTGTCAATCTTTCTAGTCCAGGGCTTCTTTTAGTTGGTAGGTTTTGTATTACTGATTCAATTTTATAACTTGTTATTGATTTGTTTAGTGTTTCACTTTTGGGAGATTGTGTTTTCAGGTACTTATACGTTTCGCCAGATTTTATTATTTGTGCACATGGACATATTTAAAATAGTCTCTTAGTACCTTTTGTATTTCTGTGGGATCAGTTATAATGTCACCTTTGTCATTTTGATTGTGTCTGTTTGGATCCTCCCTCTTTTTTCTTTTTTATGCTAACTAGTGATCTCTCAATCTTCTTTATCTTTCAAAGAACCAGCTTTCTGTTTCATTGACCCTTTGTATTTTTTTGGCCTCAGTTTCATTTAGTTTTGTTTTGATTTTGGTAATTACTTTTCTTCTTCTAGCTTTGGGTTTAGTTTGTTCTTATATTTCTATTTTTTTTTTTTAGGTGTAATGTTAAATTGTCTATTTGTGATCTTTTTATCTTTTTGATATGGAAAATTAGTACTGTGAACTTTCTTGTTAATACTGATTTTGCTGCATGCCAGAGATTTTGGTATATTGTGTCTTTACTTTTACTTTTTTCAAATAATTTTTTAAAAAAATGTCTGTTTCATTTCATTTTACCCAAAAGACATTCAGGAGGAAGTTGTTTAGTTTCCATGCATTTGTGTGGTCTTGAAAATTCCTTTTGGTATAGATTTCTATTTTTATTTTGCTGTGGTCTGAGAAGATGCTTGGTATGATTTTCATTTTGTGAATTTATTGAGACTTGCTTTATGACTGAGCATGTGGTCAATCTTAGAGTATGTTCTATGTGCAGATGAGAAGAATGCATATTCTATGGTTGTTGGGTGGTTATTCTGTAGCTGTCTATTAGATCCAATTGGTCAAGTGTCAAATTTAAGTCCAGAATTTCTTTCATTTTTTGTCATCAAAGCTCTGTGCAATGCTGTCAGTGATGTGTTGAAACTCCTTACTGTTATTATGTGACTGTCTAAATCTTTTCTTAGGTTCAGTAGCAATTATTTGAGTGCTCCAGTGTTGGGTGTACATATATTTAGGATATCTTCTTATTGAATTGACATTTTATCATTTGTAATGCTCTTCTTTGTCCTTTTTTTTTTTTTTTTTTTTTTACTATTGTTGGTTTAATGTCTGTTTTATCTGATAAAAGAATAGCAACCCCTATTCTTTTTTGTTTTCCATTTGTGTGATAGATCTTTCTCCATTCCTTTACTTTGAGCCTATGGGTAAGGTTACATGTGAGGTAGTCTCTTGAAGATGGCAGAGTATGGGGTTTGTATTTTTATTTTATTTGCCACTTGAAGTCTTTTAAGTGGGATGTTTAGATTATTTACATTCAAGGTTAATATTGATATGTGAGGTTTTGTTTCTGTTGCAGTGTTGTTAGCTAATTGCTTTGTAGTCTTTATTGTGTAGTTGCTTTATAGTGTGTGTGAACTTTGTGCTTGTGTGTGTTTTGTGTGTGTTTTCCATATTTATAACTCCCTAAACATCTCTTGTGTGGCCAATCTGGTGGTGTTGAATTCCCTTAGTGATTGCTTGTCTGGGAAACACAAACTTTCCTTTGTTTATGGAGCTCAATTTGGCAGGATAAGAAATTATTGTCTAGCATTCTTTTCATTAAGAATTCTAACAATGAGTCCCCAATCTCTTCTGGCTTATAGAGTTTCTGCTGACAGGTCTGCTGTTGGTCTGATGAATCTCCCTTTATAGGTAATGTGGCCCTTTTCTCTAGCTGCCTTTAAGATTTTTTTCTTTCACATTCACCTTGGATAATCTGATGATTGTTTGCCTTGAAATAGTCATCTTGTGTAATTTCTCACAGGAATTATCTGAATTTCTTATATCTGTATGCCAACTTCTCTAGAAAGAGAAATTTTCCTGAATTATGTTCTTATTTATCTGATAATTATGTTTTCAAGTTGCTCTCTCTCTCTTCTCTCAGGGATAGAAATACATTATAGTTTTGTTTGATTTATACAATCCCATATTTCTTGAAGACTTAATTAATTTTTAAAAAGTATTATTTAAATTTTTTTTTTCTGACTGGGTTGATTTGAGCTCTGAAATTATTTCTTCTACTTGGTCCAGCTTGTTGTTAAGGCTTCCAAGTATATTTTGAAATTTCTGTAATAAATGTTTCAATTCCAGAAGTTTTTATTTTATTTTTTAAAATCTATGTTGTCTTTCAAACTTTCACTTTGCAGGGATGTGCCAAGAAAAACCACAGGGATGGGGCTGCTCAAGTTCTTGGGATACCATTCCTTGAACCAGTGTGCTTATCTACCCTTTCTGCTTTGCTCTGAGATCTTCAGGGGTTGATCTCAGACACACTTTTACTGTTTTACTTTTTTTTCCTTTCTGTGTGCCTTAGCCTTTTTTGTGTTGGAGCTACTGTAGGCTCTGTTTCTCCTATTTCATGCTTTGCTCAAAACTTGAGCATTCACTGATTCTCTGGCAATTTTGATTTTTTTTTTGTCTCAGGATAACTGGTGTGTGAGGATCATAGTCAACCATCTTGAACTAACCTCTGGGGATGGACTATAGTTATTTTTAATGCTTTTATTTTTTGAATTATATACTAGGGCATTAAGTTGCTTATATGCCACCATCATAGTATTGTAATATTCTGTATTTGAGTATTTAGTTGCCTTTACCAGTAAGATTTTATACTTTCATATGTGTTTGTGTTGCTATTTATTGTTTGTGTCTTTTAATTTGAAAACTCTCTTTAGTATTTCTTGTAGGGCAAGTCTAGTGGTGAAAAAAATTCCTTAGTGTTTATTTATCTGAGAAAATATTTTTTCTTAATTTTTGAAGGACAGTTTTATATTCTTAGTTATCAGGTTTTTTTCTTTCAGTAATTTAAATACACCATCCCCCTTTCTCCTTTCCTGCAATGTTTCTGCTGAAAATCTGCTGATAGTCTTATGAAAGGGATTGTTTCGTACGTGAGTCACTTTAACTTTCTAGTTTCAAGATTTTGTCTTTGTTTTTGACTTTTGATAAATTGATTATAATGTACTTTGGTATAGAACACTTTGGATTCAATCTATTTGTGTACTTTTGGGCCGTATAAATCTGAATTCCATTCCTTTTCAAATATGGGGCATTTTCAGTTATTATTATTATTATTATTATTTTACATAATCTTTCTTCTCTCTTTTCTTTATCATCTTTTTCTGGCACTCTCACAATGCATATAATGTTTTCTTTGATGGTATTCCATGAACCATCCACTCTTTTTAATTCTTTTTACATTGTGTACCTTTGACTAGATTATTGAAAATGTCCTGTCTTCAATCTCATTAATTAGTTCTTCAGCTTGATAAAGTCTGCTGTTGAAGCTCTCTATTGTAATTTTCAGTTCATTCCTTGTATAGGATTTATAGATTTTATATAGTTTATATTTCTTTATTGTACTTCTAATTTTGTTCTAATATCATTTAATGGTCTATGTTATCTTGTAGTTCAATGAACTTCTTTAATGTAATTACTTTGAATTCTTTGTTAGGCAGTTTGTAGATCTCCATTTTAGGACTGGTTACTGCTGCTTTATTGATTTATTTGGTGGTGTCATATTTCCCTGATTTTTAATGGTCTCAGTATGCTTGAAGACATGTTCATCTGATCCAGTCTTTACAGGCTATTTTCAGCAGAAAAAGGCCTTCACAAGTCATCTGGCCTGGGATTCTGAGCGGGTCAGTTGGCAGCATCTATGGATAGGCAGGGCTTGCTAACAGGGTATGTGGGCAGGTGGGTGGGACCTGATGCTGGGGCTCCATGGTTGACTGAGGCTGGCTAGGGGAGTTCCACAGTTAGGTGAGCTGGCTGAGGGTTTCATGTTCATGGGTGATCTGTTGCAGGGATCTTTAGTGAGATGGAGCCTGCATTCGGGGTCTGCAGAGTCATGGGGAACCTGTTGCCATGGATCTGTGATTGAACGGGGCTGGCTGGCAAAGCTCTGTGCTTAGGCAAGGCCATTAGCAGGGATCTGTGGTGGGGCAAGGTTCCTGATGGGGCTTTGTGGTAGGCAGGGCTAATAAGTGGGGCTCCTTGGTTTAGTGAGGCCATGTGCATCTGACTTCTGGCTCCCACCCCTGGGTTCAGGACTTCTCCTGAGTTCCAGATAGTGTGGTGGGAAGAATCACTGATGACTGTAGTTTCTCTAGGGAGAAGCTTAGCAACCTTGTATCAACATTAATGATATCCCACTTTGTCTCCCCACTGTCTGGGCCATAATATCACCAGGAAGTAACTACATCTTATGCTTTTCTTTACCTAGTGCCTGACCTACCAGTTGTCTTGTAACTTCTCAGTAAAATGTTTTTTTAAATGAAATTTTCTGACTCTGGTCAGAATGGTATACAATGATTATGATTCATAAATGTTTCTAAATAAATTCATAGTGCATTAGTGGTTTTGAGATTCTAGAAAGTTATCATGCTATATACAAATTTCACAGTGCAGTATTTACAAGCATGTCTGTTCACCTCACTGAGTACTTTGTTGTACTAGTGGTCTTCAGGGTGTTGGGATCATTTAACCAAATTATGAGTGGCTCTGATTTGCCATCTATTTAGTTGATGGATATTATGCAGCGCCTGATTCATAGGCAACCTTCAAATACATCTGTTGAATAAATAGACAAATGTAATAAGATGAGTCAAGACACTGAAAGGTTCTGGTGGCCACTCAAGCCAAGACTTAGTGACAAATAGCCTAACAGTGGACAAAGATGTTTAGAGACCTGGCCTGTTATGGTTTTTACACACATGTGATGATGGGAACATGAACCTATAGAAATGTTTTATGGAATTAAATCAACTCCACAAAATGAGAGAGGAGTACTCTGATATCCACAGGAACAAATAATAGCTGGAAATCAGGCTAGTGATCTTTAAAATGCATTGGTAATCTGATTCATTTAAGAAGTAGAAATGTATAGTTGTAAGATGTCATGGTAATCAGAAACCAGTCTAGAATGGACTCATCTACCAATCACTATGAATTAAAAATTTTGGTTAAATATAGGCAAAGGCAGAAAAAATAAAGTTCTTTTCTCTTTGGAATATATTTTATGCTCACTGGGTTGGACCAATTCCTTATCTTGCATTTGTGCTTTCACACTACATGGAATATATTTGTAATCTGAATCTGGTTTTTGAATCAGAAATGGTTACTAAATTCTTATATAGTTATGTAAAGGTTGCAGAACACCAAGACAGCATTTCTCTTGTGTATTCTTCTGACTCCTGAGATGCTTCCTAACAAAAGTATTCTGAGGACAAATAACTCTTACTTTAATGATGTGAAGGAATCAGTGTCAGGTTAAAATTTATGTTTAGCTATTTCTAAATTAGTGTAAAATACCTCTAATAGTTTGTATCACTTAAAATATTTTCCCACTTAAATGTAATCTTAAAATATTACTGAGTAATACTGAAGTTACTTATTTGGCTTAATGAAGAAATAAGCTACTTAGATAAATTTCTACAAAAAACACTTCAATGTAAAGTGGGAAGTAATTTTATTGGTATCATTTGATGAAAGATGATAAAAAATGAATTAATTCCAAGCTTTTCTAAAGATAATATAGTAAATACTATACCTTTCTTCTAATGCCTCAGGGTTATCAGTATGTATATTGTGTAATATTACAACACAGAGAAGCCTTCAAAACTGTATCAGTGGAACTCTTTGTCCTCAGACTCTGATAATTCATTGAGATTTATATGCATTTTTATTGACAGGCTGTGTCATTTCCTTATCTGAACTTAACACCTGTCACTTCTTATTTCCTTCTTCATCCTGATTTCTATCAGTTTTACTCTGATGTGATGTGGGATAAGCTATTGCAGTGCTTAAAACTTTGTGTAAAGTATGAAGTTTTTAGAACTGTGTATCAAGTTTTTAGAACATTTTGAAGGCATAATTTTATTATTATTATTATTATTTTTAGAGACAGGGTCTTGTCATATAGCCCATGTTAGTTTCAAACTCCTGGCCTCAAGTGATCCTCCTGCCTCAAACTCCCAAGTGGCTATTACAGGCACAAGTCACCATATTCAGATAAGAGGCGTAGTTTTAGTCAAGTCTGAGTACTACTTTAAATTCATGATATTTAGGGAACATTTGTTTTTACTGTTTTTCTATTTCTGCTTATTCCTTGGATTTGAATAATTGCTGTTTTGAATGTATAGCATTTCTACTTCTTTTTTTTTTTGAGTTAGAGTCTCACTCCGTCGCCCAGACTGGATTGCAGTGGCTGCTTCCAGCCACTGCAGCCTCGACCTGCTGGGCTCCGGCAATCCTTCCGCCTCAGCCTTCCAAGTAGCTGGAACTACAGGTGTGCGCTACCACACCCGGCTGATTTTTGATTTATTGTAGAGGTGAGGTCTCGCCAGGTTGCCCAGGCGGGTCTTGAACCCTCGGGCTCAGGCAATCCACTCACCTCAGCCTCCCAAAGGCGCGGGATTACAGGCTGAGCCACCGAGCCCGGCTAGTATTTCTACTTCTTAACATATATAATTAGTAGATATAAATTTTCTTTTGTTTATTTCTAAAAATTGGCACATTTTACTGTAAAACACTACTGATCTCATTTGCATTTATCTATAGCTATAAATTGCCTGACTAGTTCCAACTAATTTATCATCAAGTTTCTTCTTTTCACCTAATGACAACAATATAATTACAAACAAATTAAATAAGAATGAAATACTTATTAAGTTCTGCAGTTGCAAACAAAAATATCATAAAATAAATGAATGTCATAACATATAGTCATCTCAAACACACCAAAGGGAAGATTTTCAAATGACCCTAAATGATAAAAATGGGACATCTTTCTTTTCCCTCTGAAGTCACTAGTTCAGAGGTGTTTCTACAGTACATCACTTTTTGATAAAACTGAGCTGCCTAATCACATTATGCCAGACTACTTGCTCACATCTCTACCAAGGGAAGTCATATGCAAACATCTGAAATTACATTTTGCCTGAAAACTAAATTCCTTTCAGGTGCTTCCAGTAAGGTTCATAAGAAATACAGAGAGTAAAGTAAGTCTTTTCACATCCAAAGTTCTATGTATTGAAATGTAGAAGAAAAGTTTTAGTCCACTAGGCTGAATGCTAAGCTAGAAATTTAAAAATTCCCAGACAGCTCAGATCCAAATCCCTTGAAGCAGCATTGGTATAGTTTGGATGTTTGACCCCTCCAAATCTCATATTGAAATGTGACCCCCACTATTGGAGGTGGGGTCTCTAGGAGGTGTTTGGGTCATGAAGGCGGATCCCCCTGAATGGCTTTGTGCCATTCTCATGGTAATGAGTGAGTCCTCACTCTATTAGTTCACGGAGAGCTGATTGTTTAAAAGAACCTGGCACATCCCTTCTCTCTGATTTCTGCTCTCACTATGTGATAGGCAACTTCCCTTCTTCCTTCCACCAAAGTAAAAGCTTTCTGAGGCCTCACCATAAACTGAGCAGATGCTGGTACCATGCAGAACCATGAGCCAAAATAAATCACTTTTCTTTGTAAATTATCCAGCCTCAGATATTCCTTTATAACAATTCAAAATGAACACAGCGTGATACAAAGAACAGAACTCTGGAGGCCCACACTAGTCTAGATCCAGAAATCTTGAGTCCATCACTAAGTAGTTGTGTGACCATGGAAAAGTCCCTTGTTTTCTCTAAACCTCATCTCTATCCTCAAAAAATAAGGAGTAAGATGCTGAGGCGAAAGGATCACCTGAGCCCAGCAGGTTGATGCTGGGGTGGCCGTGAGTGTGCTGCACGCTGCACTCCAGTCTGGGCAATGGAGTGAGACTCCAACTCAAAAAAAATTAGTTATAGTTGGCACAGTGATTAATTATTCATCTATCTATCATCTATCTACCTATTATAAATCTACTCTTTATATATAAATAACAACCAACTAGAACATATTCTAAAAGATAATATTTGATTCAAAATAACAATAAAAAAGCATAAACCAGCAAACTTATGAAGAAAATAATAAAATCTATATAGAGGAACTTGGAGAACAAAATTGACAAAGACTTGACTAAATGAAGAGATATACCTATTTTTGGTTACAAAACTTTAACTTTAGAAAATAATGATTCTCCTTAAATTAATCTATATTACTCATGAATTACCAACTAAAATCACAACACAATTTTGGAGAGTGGGACAAAATTATTTTAAAAATTAGTTAAAAAATTAGTTTGACTATATAAAGATATAATATCTAAAAATTTAAAAGAAGTTTAATGAGGAAAAACTTGTCATGCCAGTTACCAAAATATTTTAGACTGTAACAGAAATTAAAACAATGTGTATCTGCTAATGGAGAAATCTGCCACTAGATAAGTGGATCAATATAGAAGCAGCCTTAAGCATGTTGGGAACTTTATGTATGATAAAAGTTGGGGGAAATATTTTACATTAGTTGGGGAAAATATCTAATAGTTAGTATTGGAAGATAAGGATACAATGTTGTGTCCCCATCTTGCTTCTTGTCCCAGAGTAATTTTGAAATAGATCAAATATTTAAATGTTAAAAATAGAATAATAAAAATACTACCTGAAAAAGCACAAATACAAAAATCCATAAATAAAAAATAGATAAATTTGATGACATTAAAAAACAAAGGGCTCTGAAGACCTTATCTTTTAGAAATACCTACTGAAGTATTTGTAGATGAAATAATAGGATATCTGGGATTTGCTTCAAAAGAATTCAAGTTGGAAGAAAAGAAGTTTAAAATGGAAACAAGATTGTTCATGAGTTAATAACTGTTGAGGCTGGGTGATAGGCACAGGGGGTTTATTTATATTATTCTCTTTTCCTTGTGTATATGTTTGAAATTTTCAGTAACAAAAAAAGCCTTTCTTATGGTTAAAAAAATCTTAAGATGTTGAAGCTCTGTACTGGAAAAATATTTGCAGCACCTGTATTGCACAAGGGATAGTATCTCTAATAGAAAATTACTATCAAACAATGAGCAAAACAGGTTTATGCAAATAAAAAAGAAATGCCAAAGGACAGGAGTAGCCAATTCACAAATGAAAAGATACTAATTGCCAGTCAATACATATGAAGATTTTCAACTTCACTGATAGTCAAAGAAAAGTTAATGAAAACAAAACTCAATGTGTTTCACCTATCAGATTGGCAAATCTGATAAACAAGCAAAGGTTCAGAAAAACAAACAAAGATAATGAGAGTACAGATAAAATGAGGTAATTTCCTATATGATCTATGACATAGTGAGTTGGCAGAAAATAGTGCTTCAAAATATAAAATGTAAATATACCCTGATGCCCATATACTACTTATGGAAATTTATTTGAAAGGGGTATTGGTAGAAATGATTTTTAAAAATGAATATTAGGAGATCTGTTGAATTAGTCTTGCTAATATAGAAAAATTAGAATACAATGTTCATCAATAGTGAGTTGGACAAATATACTATAGTATAGACAAATAATGAAATATTTTACAACAGTTAAATGATGATATAAATTCATATATTGCAAAGGGGAGAGATCAATGATGTGAATTTGAAAGCAAAAGTAATATTTAAATATCTGTATTTTCCAACTGACAGAAAAGAATATACATGAAATTTATGTATGCATTCATAGAAAGAAGTTCACGAAGTTATTAAGTGTGACAATCTCTGGTTGATTGCCTCTCTGGTGATTTTTATGTTTTGTATTTTTGTATATTATATAATTTGGTAACAATTGAGAAGCATAATTTTTTTAGATTAAAAAATATAGTTTATTTAAAAGTAAATTAGAGAGAGAAAGAGAAGAAAGAGAGAAGATTTACTTCTCCCAACGTGGGGAAAGGGGCCAAAGTGGAGAGGTATAATTTATCAAGAACTAATATGTTAAAAAATAATTTATTTCATACACCTGCTTGTCCCACTAGATAGTGAGATGATAAGGGATGGTGAGCTTGTAACTCATTCATTTTGTATTTCTCACATATACTGGCACCTAGTAGGTGCTCAGTGCCTATTACTTGTTAAGTTGAGTTTTATCTATCATCTTCCTTGACATCGATCCAGATAGGTATTTTGGGTTGATATGATACATGGTCTGTCTACTAAATTTAATTAGTATTTTTAGAGAAGCATAGCATGCTGGAGTTGAAAGAGACTTCTTTCTCTTTAGATCAAAGCTCTTACTTTGTGGATAAGGAAAAGTTTAGAAAGGTAAAATGACTTAGGAACACACAACTAGTGATTTTCTGAATGTGAGCTCCATGACAGCAGGTGTTTTAAACTGTTTGGTTTATTTTTGGTTTATTTTTCCATCTCCAGCACTTAGAACCTGGAACACAGAAGGTGTTTGATAAATATTTATTGAATGCATAAATGAATGCATCTTTCCACCACTCTGTGTCAGAGAGCTTGTTCCACATTTTTTTTGTCTCTACCATTCTTCTTGTGTAAAAAAGTTTTCAAATATTGTGTGAGTCCTTCCTTTTCTCATTGAAAGTAAAGATTCACTTTTTGAGGGACTTATGATTGGCTAACATACTGATTCCAATTGTTATTGGCAGTAAAACAAGGGCAATGAAAATAATTGTAAGAAAGCTTTGCTTCTTTTTTCACTGATAATTCTCTGTCATAGCTCATGATGGCTCTGAAGTAATACATTATGGGTCAAGGTTAGTAATACTACAGTGGAGCCAGGGCTGGGCAAAGATACACTCTCCAGAGCTGAAGGTAGACACAGGTATATGACTGGCTTTAGAGAGGTCAAGAACAGTCCTGAGAGAGCACCTCTGAAGTCTAGCATCCTAGGGATATTTTTGGAAGAAGTTGGTACTGGAGGGTCATCCAGAGTCATCTAGAATCTGGGACTCCCAGCAGTGACCACTCTTTAGGATTGAGGCTGGGAAAGCAGCAAAATAGAAGCTTCTCAAAGTTTGGGGGAAATGGTCCCATGTAAATGACCCAAGCAAAGTCATGCAGGGTTCCCATGTCTTACTAGAAAGAGTGGGAACTAGGGCTCATCAACTCTAATTCTACCAGCTCAAGTGGTCTGATCAAAGATGGATGACAGCAAACCAAAGCACAGTCCTAAGGGCAGGGCTAATCTAGGTTATGGATACTGAGAGTTTTGACCATAGAGCCAGGCAGATGCCCTGGAATGAGGAAATTGGAACTTAGTTGTAATTTCATTAGAACCCCAAATTTATCAACCCAAGTTGGATATATGGCATAATTTCAAGACCTGGAATATTATAAGAAAATGAGAAGGGTGATAGGGAAGATGAGTTGTCATACTGACTGACTTAGCTGGCACTAGCTTACAAGATCTGACAATTAAGTGTGCGAACTTGCCACTGTGCACTTCTGTTGGCAGCATTGTACAAACAACTCAGTAAGGTTTCATAACCTTGGTATATCAGTGTCTCACAGCTGTGTTCGTATCAACATGTGGCAATGTCTTACTGAGTTGTGTTCATTATTGTTGTTGCATTTTTTTGGTGCCATTGTGAGAATGTCAGAACTCGAATCAGGGCAATGAACAAACATTAAATTTCTTGTTAAACTCAGCAAGAGTGGAAGTGAAATCAGGGACATATTAGTCCAAGTTTATGAGGATAATGTCAGGAAGAAAACAGCAGTGTACAAATGGATTAAACGTTTTTCTGAGGGGAGAGAAAGTGTCACTGATGAAGAGAAGTCAGGATGGCCAGTAACGAGCAGAACCAACGAAAACACTGCAAAAATTGGTCACATTGTGCATCAAAATTGTCAACTGACTGTGAGAAGCATAGCAGACCAAGTAAACATTGATAGAGAAACAGTTAGGAAAAGCTTAACTGAAAATACTGGCATGAGAAAGGTATATGCAAAATGGAACTCTTACATCATGACAATGCCCTAGCTCACACAGTACTGTATGGGAGGGAGTTTTTAGCCAGTAAACAAATAACGTACTGTAACACCCTCCCTACTCACCTGATCTGGCTCTCAATGACCTTTTTCTTTAAGATAAAGGATATATTGAAAATAAGACATTTTGATGACAGGACATCAAGGGTAATGCGATGACAGCTCTGATGGCCATTCCAAAAAAAAGAGTTCCAAAATTGCTTTTATGGGTGGACGGGGCACGGGTGTCAATGCATAGCTTCGCAAGGGAGTACTTCAAAGGTGACTGTAGTGACATTCAGCGATGAGGTATGTAGCACCTTTTCTAGGATGAGTTCGTGAACTTAATTGTCCGCGTTTATAGGCACCAGAGTAAGAATAACTCTTCAGAAAGAGAACATTTTGAGGAGGGACTAGGCAATCAATGATAGCAGTTGTTATCATTTATTTTCCATCATTTATAATGAAGTTGGCTGATGTTACTCATTAATCTGTTGCTCTGTTTACTTTCAGTGTATTTAGTTCTTATTTACTTCTAATCAACTAACCCTCACATAATTCTTTGGACAAGAAATACTTTCATTGGTAGACAGTCAAAGGAAAATCCTGTGGCACATAATGTATAGGACAGATAATTTTCATGCAATCTAAACATAGTCTAAAAGTCTTATCCCTTCATCTCAGGTTTTTACCTTCACTTAAAGTAAGGCTAACATTTCATCTTAAATTTGTGATCCTGAATAATAGTCTAATCTATTTATCATGGATAATAAAATAAAGTCATCAAAAAGGTGTGTGTATGGGAAGAGACTGGACATATTGCTTCACTTAATGATATTTTTAAAGCCAAGTTTTGATTGTTTTGTTTTCAGGACTTCTTCCTTCTCAGTTGTGGGATCATCTGGGTCTTTTTTACTTTCTCTCTGCTATGGAGTCAGCTGGTTCCTAGACAAAGGCCCTGAAATGCAGCTCAGTATTATTTAATAGAACTCCGGGAGATGACTTTAAGTGAATACTGCCCACACTGTGGCATTGAAACTGGGGACTGTCAGCAAAGCAGATAAGTCAATTTGAAGGATTCTCTAGGGGAGCTGTACAGAGTTCCTCTCACTGTTGATGGCATATCCTGTTCACAGCTTCAGCCTCTGGAAATGCTTTGATTCAGCAGCAAGTTCGGGCTTTCAAACACTGCAATGGGCCTTTGTTGGCAACTGCTCTGCCTGCGTGCACAGAGGGTTCATTCTTCCATGAAGGGCCAGACAGCCTGCTGATGGGCCAAAGCAGTTTACACTGATGTTGCTCGTGGGAGGGGGAAGAAAGCAAGCAGGCATGGATTGGTGTGGTCCATAAAGGGGCCATTTATCCCTTTCCAGTCCAGTATCCTCTTCATCCAGTGCATGCCAACTTCAGCATGCCTCTTGTTCAACGCAATTCTTACAGACTGAAATACCTCTGACACTCCTCTAAAATAAATTCCTGAATATACGACAGAGACTGTTACAAGGTACTGTCTCCAGTGTCCCTTGGGGGAAATGCTTTCCTGAGAAAGTAATGTCTTTACACGCCCCTCCACACACCCACCTTTCCCTTTGATCTTACTGTGTTTACCTGTGGCTTATGGGTACCAAGGTAAACTGGGTATTGAGCATATGACTTTGAACTAGGTCTGGTACTCCGATAGGCATTCTTTGATGTCAGATCCATTATGCATTGTTTATTACCCTTTCAAACATACCCACATGTATTTCTAAGACCAAGGTTCTTCTTTACTCATTCAAAAGGGAACTGGAGTTTGCTGCCAAATTCGCTATCCTTTGATATTTTTGAAATGAGAGAAATATTATCTCTGGAGTCCATTTTGTCCACTTACAAATTATTTTAACAATATATGTTAAGGGCAATTTTACATTCTCTCTATCCCATTACTATCTTCCAAAGCACAATTATATGTCAATTGAATGACTCAGAACTTCTTCTGCCCAAGTAATAAATCATAAGTGTAATGGGTAAAAAGAATTTGTCATTGTTCAGCGTGTATACAGAGTTATGTGGCATATAACCTCAAATTTCTTTCAGATCATATATAAATACATAATAAAATAATAATACTCATTAGTCAACACCAAATATAAGTTCCAGATGTCTGAACATCAAAGTATTTATAGGCCTATAGGAACCGCCTTGAGACAGGAACAGTTCTTCAAAAATGGTACTGGAAGAAAGCAGACGACAAAAACCTCCCAAATTTTCTGAAACAAAAGCTATTCTTGTTTATACATAAATTATGAATGACTTTTTAAGGGCTGACTCATTGGCCAGGGCATGTACTTACAAATCCGGTTTCACAAGAGAATGGGAGCTGACTGGACTAACAGGAATTCTACAACAAATCATTTTTTCCCAGCTTGCCTCTAAAACAAGTCAGTTTGTTGGGAGTTTCAGCCACCACTCTTGTCAAGGCACAGCAGAGCTTGTTGCTTCGGCTGAGAACCCTGCCACAGTTGAGATAGCAATGGATTCACCTAGCAGGAGCTGCCAGCTGCCGGGGCACTGGGAAATAAAGTCTCTTGAGTTTAGTCTTGGGTAGCAGGGACATGACAGCCCCCTCAAGCGGCAGGATTGAGTAGCAGCAGGTGGGCATTTTGCCTAAAGCCTCTCACCCCACCCAACTGCAATTTCCAACGCTTTTCCCTGGATGTCCGACTCCTATTCACAGCGAAGTGTAGAACAGCCCTGGAGGCTTCTAATTTTGACTGTGCCATTTATTTGCAACCCAACCTTAAACAAGCTGACTTTTCTCAATTTTTCTCAGTCATAAAATGGGATGTCATACAGAATGACCTTTCAGGTCCTGTCCAGATGTGATGAGCTGTGATTCAGTTTTCCTCTGCACAAAAGGAAATAAACGCACATATTACTTAGTTCATCAATATGATGTTACATCCCAATGACCAATATTGCTAATGAGTGGCTTAATTAATCATGACTCAAAATAAAATTTCATCACCAACAAAGACCTCCCATGACTAGAAGTATTTCTCTTGCAAGGAGGAGCAGGGACCGGATATGCCAATCAATTTCTGGGGGTTTGATTTGCCCAGACAACTTATTGGCAACATGAAAGAAAAAACCCATTATTCTTTTCTGCAGATCTTCACCTTACAGGAAGAAGGTGAAAAAGGGAAAACACTTTTTAAATGCAGTGATTCAACCCTTCCAATGACTGTTAGTGTATGAATGTCAGGAATTTTGAATAAGAGTTATTCATTCTCATTTTTCTCTCCTAAACACGTTTTGCTGATTTTTCTAACCACGAGAAAATGTCCCTTAGAAGGCAGTATTTAGTTCTTGAAGTGTTAAAGTAGGAAATGAGTATTTCAGTATGATCTTCACCAGATCTCTTTGGGAAGCTGTTTTAAGTGTAGATAACCACACCACTCTTCTTCCTTTCCTCAAAGAGAATTTGCTTTTATTGCCATACTTGTCCATGTGAAGAATCCTGAATTTCCTCTGAGGAAAAAGTTTGGTCAATACAAGGTGGTAATAGTGGTCACTTATCAGTTTTCATTCATCAAGAAGGGAATGTAAACTTCCACAGTCAACATGGAATAAAGTCAACATGAAACAGAGATTACTTAAACCTTGAAGCTCCAATGTTGCACAATTAACAATAAATCCATTATTACTTGATGCATTTTCTCAAACAAAAAACACATGCGACTGAGAATTTAAAAACTGAACAGACGTTGGCAATTGTTTTCCAAACATAATACACTATCCTGACAGCTAATGCATCAACAATGTTTACTTCAGCAAATGTTTCCAATTTGGAGGGAGGAAAAAAAAAGAGTGTCTAATAATAATCTTTTACATTTGAACACACGTAGAATGCTTTACAGTTTAGAAAGCACTTTCAATGCTTGTATACTTTCAATGTATACATCCACTCAACTGATCCTTGAACCCATCCTGGGAGGTAGACAGGACACGTATTTTATTATTTTCCAGCAATTTTTAGTTTCCCCAACTTGTCATGCTGTTTCATGTCTGTGATTTCATATGTGCTCTTCTTGAGTACTGGAATGGCCTGTTTCCCCTCCCCTGCCCCATTTTTCATCTAGCTAATTCCCAATCAACTTTAAAAATCAACGCAACTGCTGCCTTCTTTCTAATCCTCTGGAAGTCTCCGGTCTGATTTAGATGTCTCTCTTCTGTGCAACTCCTATGCCTTATGCAGTGTGGCAATGATCACATTTTACTGTAATGTTAGCTTTTCTGTCTCTCTTACTAGGCTGTGCACTAACTCGATTATATGGGTCTTGTCTTATTTACTTGACAACTGCAGTCTGAATAAGGACTCAATAAAGGTCTAATGAAAGAATAAATGTAATCTATTTATGAGATGAAGAAACTGATGCTCACAAATTTAGGTGTCTTGTTCGAGGTTACACAGCTCATGAGGGGCAGGTGTTGAACTTTAGCCTGTGCTCCTGGTTTCTCAGTCCAAGAGTCTTTCCTTAATGTTGTGCTGCTTGCTCTGCTCATTTCTACTGAAATATATTAAGCAATCATGGATGTAACATAATAGCACCTTGGGGACATTTTTACAGCATATACTGTATAAGAAGCCATTGGGAAGAAATACACTTACTACTTTTCTTAGTTCTTTATTAATTTATTATTTTATTTGAATACATGTATGGTGCTTTACAGTTTAGAACTTTCAGTGTATACATCCACTCAACTGATCCTTGAACCCACCCTGGATGGTAGACAGGACACGAATTTTATTATCTTCCAACAATTTTTAATTTCCCCAACTTGTCAAGTTGTAGTTCACTATTTACTTCCTATTTTCTTCCAGCAAGTATTTGAGGAAGTTTAAAATGAAGTTTTCTTAAAACAAAGATAAAAGGCAAAAGGGCCACAAAAAAAGAGAAAGTAAGGAGGGAAAATGTTGTGCCAGAAATCTTAGCCCAAAAAGAATGACTGTAATTGAGTTTAAAACTTGACTTTGCACTTCCTGGGATCCCAGTAGAAAAAGGAAACCCAATGTGGTCTAGTGCTCTGATTATTACATAAAGAGAGAGAACATCACAAAATGGTTGTTTTTTTTTTCTTCTAGCATTAAACTCTCAGAGAAATTTATTATATGGATATTTACATGACTTCTTGAAAAACATAGTGAAAAGTGCCTTTCCCTACAGCTTATATAAGAGCAATTCCTTCATCAGACATTTATTGACTATTTCCTACATATTAGACACTGTAGTAAAGATTGGGACAAAGATTCAAAGATGAGTGAGATAAGACCTTGCTTTCAAAAGACTTCATAATCTGCTGGAAGAGAAAAGTAATATACAACTAGTTAGACCTAAATGGGCAGGAGCTTTCTTAACAGATGTTTCTTATAGCAACCCTAATCATAACTGGGGGCATTATATTAAATTAGAGTTTCCATGAAGACGTCTCTCTGAAGAAGCTGAATAAATGCAGAATATACATATAGGTTGAATTTTGGAATTAATGCCTTCTACCCAGGATTCTTTAAAGAAAAATATATAAATATTTATGCATATTGTAACATTTGATAATGAAAAATTAATGCTGTATTTATCTTTGCTTGTATTTCTGTTAATTCTTTCATTTAAAGTCTGTGTACATTGTATAATTGCTGTTCAAGACAAGAATGTATGTGCTTTGAAAGCTTGTAATTGTTATCCACACATACAGACATCTTTTTCAACTATAGATCATTGGGAAATAAACCTAATAATAAATTGTCTGGCCTTAGAAAACATGGTTGGAGTGAAAAGTCCACATTTTGTTCCTGTAATTTGTAACGCACTCAGAAAATCCCAAAGCTGGCTCAGACCCAGCTGACGATCCCTCCAGCACTGGAATCATAATGGGGAGCCTATTTTTCTTTTATTGCTGGCAACTGGAAAAGCCTAGCAACCATTTTCCATTGACATTCCCTCCAGGATGGAGAGCTTGTTTTCTCTGGATTTTCATATATTTTTAGGCGGTCATCTTGGGCAGTCTGGCTTTGTATCAAAAGTGTTATTAATTGGAGAGGTTCTCCCTTGGGCTATTGGGTAGAAAAATACACTCTCTGTATCCTCATGTCTATTTTTGGGGTCACGGCTGGGTTCCAGTTCCCCATCTTTTTGCAAAGTGACTGTTCTTTCATCTTATCATTCCTGTAGTGTGCCTGGAAAAAGGAAGGAAGGAACAGAGTCTTACAGCTATGAGTACTCTTCTAAATGACTGACTTGGAAGTGACAAGAGTGGCAAACTTGGTAAACTACTCCATTTTCTCAAACTTATGGAAAATTGAAAAAATGCAGATGCAGAAACAGGAAGTTGATTACTGGGCAATGATAGGATGGTGGCCTCTACTTTCAAGGTGGCTGTTGAACAGAGCTTTTGGAAGTTTTAATTTATACTCGATTTTGCCTCTGCTGGGAGTTTTCTATTTGCATAGTTGTCCTTTTCTTAGAGGCCAAGGATTCAAAAACATTTTTACAAGTCTAATGGCATATGCCTAAGTTTTACTCCTTTTGCATACTACTTGAAGTAAACACACTTAGTTATCAAGGAGAAACAGCTTGATATTTTATTATTTCAGAACATCATTTAGCAGTCTGGAAAGCACTGGGAAAGGACCCTAGCCTCTTGTCTCTCACACAGACAAAATGGAAAGTGAACTCACAGAAATTGATAGACTGGAGGTCACCGGTATCATGGTAGATATGTTAATACATCATTTCATTCTCACATCCAGTGTGCAAGGAGGGAATTCTTACCCCACTTTCTAGTGACAGATTTCAGAGGTCAGTTAACTTGTGCAGGTCACGCTCTTTGTAATGGTAGAGCAAGAGATAGTCTGAAGTTGATGTGACTCCAAAGCCTGTTGGTCTCTCCTGTTGACCAGATGGCCCCACATAGGCCCTATGTGCCCAGCACATAATGGCCTTCCATGATACATCTTTAGGAGAGTAAGAAATATTGATAATAATAGTTTTCCTTAAAGGATTCTTTTCAAAGGGTAGTATTATCATCAGTAGGGCAGTTTTAGGTTACAGCCCAGCATGCATCTTCTGAGGAGACACTGATTCACCCAGTTTTATTATTCACTGGAGTCTAAGAATATGAAACACCAACAGACAGTGAAATTCCTTTTCAATGAAGCCAGAGATGTCAGAGAGAAAGCTGTTAATGACATTTCATAATACTTTATACAGTGTACTTATCCGATTCTCAAGTTCTCTTATCCTAGGTAAGAGGACAAAATAAGGGGTGTGATGCCCACATAGTTTCACTTGAAAAAAGATACATGCTAAAGCTAAACCTTTGAAATATTCACTGATACGACTTGTTAGGAGTGGCTGCTTTTCAGTTGAGGGCATCATGATTCAAGTATGGAGTTTAGATGTCAAGATCTGGGCTTCTGAACAGCTAGCCATTGTACTCCATAGAAAGTTGTTTTACTAAATGAACTTATTTTATTTCACCAATAATAAAAAAAAATTCTGGAATTCTAGTCATAAATAAAATGTCTATGGCGTCCTGAATTGTTTAGCAGCATGCATTCTGGGGCTATGTTCAAAATATTAAATATGTGCTTTGGCATGACCACTGACCATTAGCATGGATTCAGGCTTCAGAGTTGGGGCTGGGTTGGGAAGAATCCCTCCCTGCTGGGTTCTAACCCTTCAGGGACTGGACCATGGGAAGTTCTGGGGGCTCCCAAGCAAGGGACCAAGAAGTCCAGAACAGCAGAATCTCTGAGACTATTTACCAACCGACAGAAAAGGGTCAATGGTTTTTAACAATGGTTACTGCTTCACCAGTGTGAATATCAGATCTATGTACATCACCAGCAATCTAATAGTAATTGAAATTCTACTGATTAAATGAGAGGCTAAACAAGGGAGATGTTGAAGCCAATGCAAAACTCCTTTTATGGAACATTTTCTAGAAATATTGTCATTTAACACTGGGAAGATTATAACATAACAAATTAACATAACGTAACATAATTTAACATAACATAACATAACAGATTATAATTAAGAATACATGCATTCGTTTCCTGTTGCTTCTGTAACATATCACAATTTAGTGCTTTAAAACAACACAAAATTATTCTCTCACGGTTCTGGAGGTGAGAAGTTAAAATCAAGGGCTGCATTCTTTCTGGAGTCTTCAGGGGAGAATCTGTTTTCTTGCCTACTCATCTTCTAGAGATCGCCTGCATTCATTCGTTGACACATGATCCCTTTCTTATATCACTCCGACGTCTTGCTTCTGGTATCACATCTCCTATTACTGACTTTGACTTTCTTACTTCCCTTATAAGGATCCTTGTGATTACATTGGATCTACCTGGATAATCCAGGCTACTCTTCTTGTTTTAAGATCCTTAATTTAGTGCCATCAACAAAGTGCTTTTTGCCACATAAGACATTCATAGATTCTGGGGATTCAATCCTGGATATCTTTGGGAGCCCATTATTCTGTCTACCAAAATGGATTCCCACCTTAGCTCTGCTCTTTCTAGCTATGTGACCTAGTGACTAGCTATGAGTCAAGTTACTAACTTTCTCTGAACCTCACTTTTCTCATTTGAAAAATGTGGATACAAGTAGTACTTTGTATTCATAGGGTGAAGATCAAATGAGTTATTACAGGTGAGTTATTACAGGTGAGGGGCTTGAAATTATTTCTATCCCTTAGCATGTGTTCAGTGAGAGACACCTATTGTATCCATGCTCTTGTGGTCAGTCTACAACTCTGACAAACTCTGTTTAGCTCTCTGCTGCTGATTGCAAAGCCAATGTCCTTGCCAGGTCAACTCAAGGAGACAGTGTCTTTTGGTCCTTCACGAATCTGTTGCAGATGATTTGTCTAGCTTCCCATTCCTGCAGTCGCTCCCTGACTGTAGTCAGGGAGCTTCTTGAGTTCCTCTTGCAGTTTCAACCATTTCAACCTCTGGGACAAAAAGGAGAGACAAAATTTAAGAAATTATAGCTCTATTTCCCAGAACTCACCGTGAATACATGTCCCAATTCCACCAATTTCTTGTTTCAGCAGCCATCCTTGTAAGAATCTTCCAAAATAGAGTTTCATCCTGTTCTCTCCAGTCTTCCTAGCACAGGGTTTACAGTTTGCTGTTCCCTGCCCCCACCCTAACATTGCCATTCTTCTTGTCTTTCCACTTCCCGGGGCCCTGTGGATTTTTCCTAGTGTTGATTTCCTGGCTTGAGACTGGTCCCCACATCCTCAAAGCCTGGAGCAGCTCACCCCCAGCACGTGCCCCCCTCTGGAAGGGATTTCAAAGCTCTGCCTTCATATCAACCATGGGGAATAAAGTCTGTTCCTTTTTATAGAATAAATTGGATTTGGACTTGCAGGCATCTGTTGTCTGAGGGTTGTCATGAAAGAAGACAGTGGCATGTGTATCTGAGGGTGGAACAGATGGCTCCTTCCAACTTGGGGAATCTATGAATTCAGTGGAAAAATTAAGGAAAATTATAAGATGCTCTTCTGGCATGACTGACTCCAGAGACTCTATGTTTCTTCAGAGTATTGTAACCATTTATTCTACTTCTGTGTGTTCACATTTGCCTTTTTAATATTCCTATTTGTAGAAATTCCTGATCTGTAAAATCATAGGCAGATAAATGCAATATATTCTCTTAACAGTAAAAATCAATCTGTTTAAATCATTGGTCTCTTGCCCCTACCTCGCTACCGCCGTTAAAAAAAAAAAAATTCCACTTTGTGGCCTCACTTTGGTAACTTCTATTGCTTCTAAACTAGGTTGTACTATTTTGAAAAACAAAAAAGCATTTTATCCAGACCTATTTTCAACGGCCTTTGCCACAAAAGGCTAAATTTATCTCTGAAATTTTAAATAGACCTCAGTTATAGAGAAGTTTTACTGGCTACCTTTTAAAAAGCATGGTTATTTTAATGAGTTGAATAATCTGGGTCAGATACTCAGTCCAAAGCAGGTTTTTCATCTTATGAAGTAGGAAGGAAACTTGATTAGAAGTTAAGAAACTTGGGTAGTGGCTCTTCATTACTAATTATTAAGACTTTTTTTTTTTTTGCTTTGACTCTTTACCTGTGAAATGTTCGTAATAATTCATCCACCTTGTGAACTTATAAACAGGGACAATCTTTAAGAAATTGCATTGGAGAGTACAAATGATCTTTTTAAAATGTGAAACATCAGCACTACACAGTAGACAAGGCATGGATTTGCAGTCAGTCTGGGCATTGGATGCTTGTTCTACCGTGTAACAAGTTGTGTGACTTACCCAAGTTAATTAACCTCTTTGGGCTTTGATTTCAGTATCTGTAATTATGAACCCCATCTGGGTGATTGTGAGGACGGAGAGAACCTAAATCAAGTGTCCAGTAATGATAGCTCTTATTGCTTTTCTCCACTGAGCAAGGCATTCCTGTTTGTATACCCAAGCTATAAATATACTATTCCCTGGACCAGCCGCTCTTGGAACATTTGACTCCTTTCTCCTTTTTTATGAAAAATTGATACTGTGGGTAGGCTTGTGGCTTTCCATGTCATTAAGTTCAGAAATAAATGTGCTCAACCACAAACTTCCCATTTTGTCATCAAAGGCAGTTCAGGCTTTCAGTCTGCACATAAGTTGAGTGTGTTCTTGCCTGCAAGGAGCATCTTTCTCTCTTAGGGAAGGGCCTAGGGCCCAGGCAGGGCTCAGGCTTCTGAAACTTTCAGAGTATTGTCTAAGGGTTTTCTTTCTTTCTTTCCTAAGAAAAGCCAAGTATCACTTGCAGCTCAGCCTGGTATAGCCAAAAGTCAGGGAGTGAGTGCAAACTCAAGCAAGGACAGGGAGTGAGCACATGGGTGTTGGTGGGGCTGGGGTTGGGAATGGGGAGTGGTGGAGATACAGCCCGGGGACTATGGCCAACAGCAGAGCTTCTTCCCTGCCTGGGAGATGGCAGCTCTCAGTCCAGCTGATGTTTGCCAGGCAGGAATGCAGGTCCCATTTTGCTCTATTCTGCTTGTTTTTCCCAAGAAAGCCACAGATTTGAATTTTCGTATGATATTTTCCAATTTTTAAATGTTGGAAACGAATCCAAATTTCTCTCTGACCCTGTGGAAATTAAAGTTGGCCCATGGTCTGCCAGTGTGTACTCTCTGCTGTGTAGTCCCAACTACAGATCCTTAGTAGTTGCTGTGGATCAGGGAGACACTTTGTCAGCATACTCTTGGGGCACTTAGAACCATAGTCACTTAAATGAAAAAGCCAGAGGCTCTCCATAAGAGGGACTTTAGCTCTGAAATGATGTAATATCTTTTCTGTTGTTGACCATGAATAATTTTTTGTTTAAAGTTTAAGAAAACGTAACCCTTCTTGACCATTATCTCTTGATAAAAATTGTAGTTTCAAACCACATTCATACAGCACTAAGACACTTCAAAATTAGTACACATCCAGATTCCCCAAACCCATCAATTTTTGGAATGGGATGGAGAGGTCTTGCCAGATGTGACTTCTATCAGCATCAAGTCCTTCTGACTTAAAGATCCCTCTATGATCAACAACTGTGGGTTGAAAACTCAGTGGGAGTGGAACCCCTGGGCATTAGTGGAGAGAAGCAGATATTGCTTCATTCCCTAACCCCTTCAGCTAGGCAGAGAGAGAGAGAGAGAGAGGAAGCTTTACTTCTCTAGGTAAATGGGGGAATAAGGTGATAGTCAATTCCTTGTTTAGAATATCAGTGCCAGAAGAAAAATTAGACTCAATTCAAAGGCTTTTATGGGGCATTCTGAGGTTTTCAGAGGAGCTTGGGAATCTTGCAAGGGTAGTTTTTTCAATGACATTGTAATGTTTACTAGAGATTATTGATATTGTGTGTAAGAGGTGATTTCAGCAAAGAATTCCATTAATTTAAGAAAGAAAATTCCACTGGTCTCATTTTGACTTTTGGTTGAAGAAACAGCCCAATGTCTAAATTGCCCAGAGCTACCCGGCTGATGAAGGTCAAGTTGGGTCTGGAAGCCAGCTCTGCTGTCTCTTTCCTCTGACCTGCACATTGGCTACCTCTAGCTAATAATCAGCACCCACTTTATCTCTTCTCAAAGGTGTTGGAAACATTTTCAGCTGCTTGCTGAAAAATGAAGTAGCTTGAACTGCTTAGTTTTTTAGTTAAGTTTGAGCTATTGTGACACTTTTAAACAAAGGTTTAGCAGCCACTAGTTATCAACAAGCTGCATGCCATGTAGACTCATTTCTTTGGCTAGTGGGCCCCTGGTTACCACCAGTCCCTCTTTCTGGCCTCTATCTACAAGGACCGTGGTCAATTGGGAGGTATGTTCCAGTGGTGTGCTGATAAGTGTTTAACTGCTGGCTTTCTGAGGCTGGGTATCCTTGATTTGTAGCATTTGCCAATTTCCATTGTCTAAATACTCCCACCACAGCTGATTTGAAATTGGAAAGAGATGCACACAATTGGGCCGCTCCAGCAGTAGCAACTGGTGCTAGCACACCATTGCACAATCTCCTCTTATCAGTTAGTAATTCATAGGTCCCTAGTTTACTCAGGAGGTATCACCTCCACAGTCAGTCTTTCCATTTTTCCTTATTCCAACATTTCTCTCCCCATAATGCCAAATGAACACCTTGAGATAATCACTATGTCAAGGGACTAATTGAATTAAGAGCATATTCACATTATCTAAGTGTTTTAAAATGTATTTCAGATAAGAACAGAAGCAAATTCTTGTGAGTCCATCTTTTAAAAATTCCATTGATTTGTTTTTAACTACTTCTTAATTTTGACTTAAAAAATAAATATCCTCAGTTATTTCACTAGATGGTGCTATGTATAGTTCAGAATTAGGATAAGTGTCAGCACAGAACTCTGGAAATCCTCTGAGGAAAGCATTTCCTCTTATGACCAGAAGTTGTCATCAAATTGAAATTGGGATGTTTCAATTGACTTTATTATTTTCCTTGCCTTTGTTTGTGGGATTGGTGGAAGGTACTCAACAAGACAGATTGCCATTCGCCACTTACTTTAAGCATGACATTCCCCAGGTGGTTTGAAAATCCTTTAAATTTTCTCTGTCATAAAGATCTTGCCATATCTTTTGTGCCATTGAGCTTTGCCACAGGTCATACTTTATTTGAAAGATGTCTGTCCTTTATCCTGTGACCACTCCTTAATCCTTATTCTTTGGATATCAGCATTCTTATTCCTATAGTTGTATTTCTGAGCTGCAGAATACGTTGATGAATGATTTTCAAAATTGTTCATACAAATATGAATACTACAAACTGATTGAGTACCTGTAATTTGTTAGAAAATGTGTAAACCCTTCCTTCTGTAAGTTTCATTGTATTTCATTCATTAAATACAGGAACTTGGTATATTTACTCAACTTTTACGGTGTTTCTTTCCACTCTTTATACTAGAAGACACACAAAAATAAATAGCCTCTCAAAAAAGAAGATACAAAATGTTATTGATTTATATTTCACCACCTGTAAAATAATCATCAATCATTTTTACTGTTAACCAGCATGAAATACAGTTTTTAATCTAAAGTTCCACATTTAAGCACAGAAATGAAGAACGGTATATTAATTGTTATTGAGAGTATCTTCCCAACAACCCTGTTGTGTCCATGAAGGAGCCATGTTTTGTTTATAACTGTATCACTTAGCAGAGTACCAGGCACATAGTAGGTGATCACTAGATTCCTGCTACACTGATAGCAAGGCTATGCATTTAATTTATCCCAATTATTCTTTACAATACTAGAGAAAAGCAGTATTCCCTAATGTGTCATAAAAGGAGGAAAGGGGTTATCAGAGACAGGCAGTACAAATAAAAGAACTAGATTTTTCTCCCAGACTTGACTGCAAAAATCATCATCATGTTGACTTCATGAAGAATAATCATTAGGTCAGATAGAATTCTTTCAAGTTCTGAAATCTGGGAGAGAATTACAAATGCTTAATTGCATCTTTTGGGGGACAACAAAATAACCAAACTTTATAGCAAATTGGAACATTATAGTATTCAATTCGATAACTACATCTTTGTGTTGTTCTCATAAATATTATTCACCCTACCTAGGGGGGCAATGGCCTTTATATTACACTCACAAACCTTCACTAGTAACTATATAAATATGATGGAAAATGAAAATATTAAGGCATATTTGACAAGTCTGATGAGCTGATTTGATTAATAATTACATCTCTTTGCTTACTATGGGTTCTGAGAATCTATTGACTTTTAAATTGGTATTGTAATTTGTGTTCTTCAAGGAATTTGTCCATTTCATCTAGGTTATCTTTTTTTGCTGACATACAGTTGTTCATAGTATTCCCTTAATATCCTTTTATTTCTGTAAGGTCAGAAGTAATATCCTCTCTTTAGTTTCTGAGTTATCCTGTTTTTCTTCTTGGTCAGTCTAACTAAAGCTTTGTCAATTTTGTTGATCTTTTCAGGGAACAAAATTTTGTTTCATTGATTTTCTCTATTTCATTTATTTCTGCTCTAATATTTATTATCTCCTTCCTCCTTCTTGGGTTAAGTTTGCACATCTTTATAGTTTCCTAGGATGGAAAGTTAGATTATTGATTTGGAAGCATTTTTCTTTTTTTTTTGTACAGATGATTACTGCTATAATTTTTCCCTCTAAGCATAGCTTTCATTGCATTGTATCACATAAGTTTTGCTATGTTGTATTTTGATGTTCTGTCATCTCAAAAATATTTTCTGATTTGTCTTTTGATTTTTTTCTTTAACCCACTGGTTATTTAGGAGAATATTGTTTAATTTTTTTCATATTTGTGAATTTCCTAAGTTTCTCTTCCATGTTGACTTCCAATATCATTCCATTGGGTTTAGAAAACATACTTTGTATAATTTAAATCCTTTTAAATTCATTGGGACTTATTTTATGGTGTAAAAATACGTTATATCCTGGAGAATGTTCTATGTGACCTTGAGAAGAATGTGTATTCTGATGCTATTGGGTGGAATATTTTGTAGCTGCTGTTAGTTGTTAGATCTCATTGTTTATAATGTTGTTCTTGTCTTTTATTTCCTTGCTGATCTTCTGTCTTGTTGTTCTATTCATACTGAGAGTGGGGTACTGAAGACTTTAAAAGTTCTTATTGAACTGCTTACTCCTCTGTTTTGTTTTGTCAATTTTTGCTTCATGCATTTTGGTGCTCTGTTGTTACATGCACATATATGTAGGTTGTTATATCTTTTTAATGGGCTGATCTATGTCATTATAACACATTTTTATTTGTCTCCAGTAACAATTTATGTCATGTCTTATTTTGTCTGATATTAGTATAGTCATTCCAGATATCTTTCAGTTACTGTCTACACTGTATGTATTTTTCTATCACTTTGTTTTTAAACTATTGTGTCTTTAAATTATTGTGTGCCTCTTGTAGATGGCATATAGTTGGATTATTTTTAAAAAATCCATTCTTTCTTTTAATTGAAGTATTTAATCTATTTACATGTAATGTAATCACTGATAAAGTAGGATTTGTATTTGCCATTTGCTATTTGTTTTCTATATCTTATGGAGAATTGTATTGTTGTATTGCAATTCTTCATTACTGCTTTTTGGGTGTTAAATATACTTTTTCTAGAGTACCACTTCAATTCCCTCATCTTTTTCACACACACACACACACACACACACACACACACATACACACACACATACACACACACACACAATTTTTAAGTTTTTTTAGTGGTTTTTCTGGGATTATAATTACCTTATAATGTATAACAACCTAGTTTGGATTAATGCCAACTTGATTTTAATACTATATAAAAACTTTACTCCTATATAACTCTATTCTCTCCCCTACCACCTTTGTGCTGTTATTACCTTACAAATCACATCTTTACATAGTTTGTCATCATCAACACAAATTTATAATTATTACTTTATGTAGTTGCCTTTTATATCGGATAGGGAAAAAGGTGTTACAAACTAAAAATAAATTTATGCTTTTTTATGTTTACCTAAGTTATCTTTATTGGTGAGCTTTACTTTTCCAAATGGTTTAAACTGTCTAATTTTTTTTTCATTTGGTCCTGAAGGACTCCTTTACCATATTTCTCATATACCAGATATGCTAGCAATAACTTACCTTAGTTTTTGTTTATCTGGGGATTTTGAGTTTCTCCTTCATTTGTGAAGGATTGTTTTATTGGATATAGAATTTCTGGTTGACAAAGTTTTAAAAAACACTTTGAATATGTCATCCCACTGCCTTCTGCTTTCTATGATTTCTGATGAGTAATTGACTATAAATTAATTTTATTGGGGGCCCATTGTATACTTTCAAGATTCTCTCTCTGTCGGTGGCTTTTATTGTTCAAATATGATATGGCTAGTTCAAGATATTATTGAGTTTATTCTAGTTGGAATCTTTTGAGCTTCTTGGATATATATCTCAGTGTTTTTCATTGAATTTGGGAACTTTTTGCCATTATTTCTTCGAATATTATTTCTGTCCCTTTGTCTCTCTCTCCTCTACCTAAGACATCCCTCTGCATATGTTGGTATGCTTATTGGTATCCCACAAGTTTATGAGACTTTCATTTTCTTCATTCCTTTTTTTTTTCTGTTACTCAAACTGTGTACTCTCAATTGACTTAGTACAAGTTTCCTGATTCTTTCTTCTTCTTGCTCAAATCTTCTTTTGAGTTCTTCTAATAATTTTTAACTTCAATTATTTTGCTTTTATACTCTAGAATTTTTATTTGGTTCATTAAAGAATAATTTCTATATTTTTAATGATATTCTGTATTTAGTGAAATGTTCTCATATTTTTCTTTAGTTAATAACTTATTTAAACTCTTTAAAACTTAAGTGATTTAAATATTTGTCTTGTAAGTCCAATGCCTGGGCTTCCACAGAGGCTGTTTCTATTGTTTGTTCTGTGTATGGGTCATATTTTCTTGTTTTTTTTTTCCACATCTCATATATATTTATTGTCTCAAATTTGACATTTAAAGTAATATTAATGTGACTACTTTGGAAATCATATTTTTCTCTTTTTCCAGGGTTTGTTGTTGTTTCTTCCTGCAGTTGTAGTTGTTTGTTTAATGACTTTTCCAAACTACTAGACACTGTAAAGCTTGTATTATTTGTCACCTGTGGCCTCTGAAATCTCTACTCAGTTAACTTATTGGTCATCTGATGATTGGATGAGATTTTCTTAAATGCATGGAACTCATGTCTCCGTTATTTTTTTTTTTTTTTTTTG
>NW_007254771.1:1864-49743 GCF_000164805.1 Carlito syrichta | reverse complement strand
ATTACAGGCATGCGCTACCACGCCCCGCTGATTTTTTGATTTATTGTAGAGATGAGGTCTCGCTGCCCAGGCAGGTCTCGAACCCGAGGGCTCAGGCAATCCACTCACCTCAGCCTCCCAAAGGAGCGGGATTACAAACTGAGCCACCTAGCCCGGCTAGTGTCTCATTTTCACTCAGGTGCTCTGTTTACCACACTCAGTCAGTTTACAATTCAGCCTTAATCTCCATTTTCTGCTTGTGTGGAGCTAAAAGACACCAGAGATGAGAGCTTAGGGCCTTCTCAGGTTTTTCTTAAACACATACATAGCCTGATGCTTGGCCTTCTAGAGTCCTAGAAATGCACCAGAACTTTTCCAAGTCCCTGTGGGCATCAAATCCCCCAGCTTTTCCTTGTAAGCTTTTTAATGGGTGTATTGTTTGCCCTAATTGTTATCCACTACCTCAGGTAGCTGCAGAATTAAACAATTGCTTGTTTTTTATTTTTTGACAAAATACTCCCAGGGGCAAGACTTTTTTCACTGGTCAAGCTTCAAGTTAGGTCAAATAAAGACAATCTCATAATTAGGGTCTTCTAGGAAACCATTAGGTCAAATAATGGCATTGTGAGGGGAGTGGCGAATAAACCTTTGAGGAATCTTCAACCACATTCCTTCCTTTCAGTTGCTGCCAGGCTATTGGTTTTTTCCTTTAAAATCATAGAACCTGGAATGCCTGAGACTGCGGGTTCGAGACCCGCCTGGGCAACCTGGCGAGACCTCATCTCTACAATAAATCAAAAATTAGCCGGGCGTGGTAGCGCGCGCCTGTAGTTCCAGCTACTTGGAAGGCTGAGGCGGAAGGATCGCTGGAGCCCAGCAGGTTGAGGCTGCGGTGGCCGGGAGTGGCCACTGCATTCCAGTCTGGGCAACAGAGTTACACCAACTCAAAAAAAAAAAAAAAAAATCATAGAACCAGAGAAGGAGGAATGGGACTAAGGCACGTTAGAAATGCTGCAAAGTTTCTTGTTTTTAGTTACATTCAGATTGTTTCCAAATTAGTGCCTCCTGAGTGCTGCAAGTATTTGTTAATTTCAGAGTTTTAAAAAAGATGATTTAGGCAGGCTCGGTGGCTCAGCCTGTAATCTCAGCGCTTTGGGAGGCCGAGGCAAGTGTATTGCCTGAGCCGGCGGCTTCGAGACATGCCCAGGCAATTTGGTGAGACTTCGTCTCTACAATAAATCAAAAAATTAGCTCGGCGTGGTAGCGCGCGTCTGTAATTCTGGCTGCTCAGAAGGCTGAGGCGGAAGGCTCGCTGGAGCCCAATGGGTCGAGGTTGTGGTGGCTGGAAGCATGCCACTGCACTCCAGTCTGGGCGACTGAGTGAGACTACAACTCAAAAAAAAAAAAAAGAAAGAAAGAAAAAAAGTTGATTTAGATAATTTTTTTTGCCAGTTTTTTGTTGCTGTTGTTGCTTTTATGGAGTAGAAAAGTTTTGGAGGTCCTTACTCCACCATTTTTGATAATTTCATCTAATTCTAGGCAAACTGATCGGAACCAAAAAGAATACAAGCATTGAAAAAATCAAAGGAAAGCTGAGAAACTATCTCAGTCCAGAAGAGATGATGATTATATGAAAATGGTCCCCTGGGTTGGATCTTGGACCTACAATAACAAAAAATATTAGTGAAAAAAACTGGCAAAGTCTGAATAAAGCCTATAGCTTAGCTAAAAATATATGAATGATCACCACATGAAAAAAGATATACAAATAGCAAGTCAACAGATGAAAAGATTCTCAACATCATTTGCCATCAGTGAAATGAAAATTCAAATTACAATGAGATACCACTACACACCTTTCAGAATGGCCAAAATCTAAAACACTGATGACATCAAATATTGGTGAGGATATGAAGCAACAGAAACTCCCTTCATTGCTGGTGGAAATGCGAAAATGGTACAACCACTTGGAAGACACGTTGGCCGTTTCTTACAAAACTAAACAGTTTTATCATATATTATCCATTATCACACTCCTAGGTATTTGCCCAAATGAGTTGAAAACATATATGCCCTCACAAAATCTGTACATGAATTTTTATAGCAGCTTTATTCATTATTGTCAAAACTTGGAAGTAACTAAGATGTCCTTCATTAGATGAATGAATAAACAAGCTGTGATACATCCAGACCAATGGAGTATTAATTAGTGATAAAAAGAAATGCACTATTAAGCCATGAAAAGACATGAAGGAAACTTAAATGCATATTACCAAGGGATAGAAGTCAGGTCAAAAAAAGCAAGATACTATATGATTCCAACTCTACTGACATTCTAGAAAAGGTAAAACTATGAGATAGCAAAAGGATTAGTGTTTGCCAGGAGTTTGGGGGGAGAGATAGAGGGCTGAATAGATAAAGCACAAGAGATTTTTAGGGTAGTAACACTATTCTGTGTGGTACTGTAATGGTGGATACATGACATTATGCATCTGTCAAAATACAGAGCTCAATAGCACAAAGAATAAACCTTAGTGTAAATGATGAAATTTTGTTAATAATATATTGTGACTAATATACTATACAAATGCAAAATATCAGTAATAGGAGAAACTGTAGGATGAGAGAAGGTTAATATGGGAGCTGTGTACTTTTTGCTCAATTTTTCTGTAAACATAAAGCATCCCTAAAATGTAAAGACTATTAATAAAAAAATAAGTTTTTGTCTTGGATTCATAAAATAGCCATATTTGGGGTTTCTAATGAAAACAACTTTGATGACTAGAATATTTTAGGAAGAGGCAGAAACGAGTTCAGGTGAGCCATTATTTACTGAGGCACGTGAGGCAACAAATGCTGAGAATTGTTCTTTTGAGGTATAATTTCGTTCAAACACAAGGTTAAACTTTGTGATTTTTTACTTTTCATCAGTGAACACGAATACAGGTTCAGCACCCCTAATCAGAAAATCCAAGATCTGAAATACTCCAAAACCTGAAACTTTTTAAGCACTCACATGGTATCTGTCATAAGTGGGAAATTCCACACCTGACCTCATGTAATGAGTTACAGTCAAAACTCAATCAAAGCTTTGTTTTGTGCACAAAAACATTTAAAAAAATATATACAGTTATCTTCAGGCTATGTGTATAGATGTATATGAAACATAAGTGAATTTCATGTTTAGACTTGGGTCCCATACCCAAGATATCTCATTATGTACGTTCAAATATTCCAAGATAGAAAAAAAATTGAAATCTGACACACTTCTGGATCCAAGCATGTTGGATAAAGGGTACTCAACCTGCAACATGCTTCCTAAAGGATTTTACCAAGTGATAGTGATAGCATTCTTTCCGTGAATGCATAAACAACTCTGTAATCTCAAACCCTCTGGGTATTCTTCCCTTGGCTGCCAGGACGAGCAAAGGCAATCAACAAATCAAAAGACAAATCAAAGTCTTCCCCTATTCATAGTTATTTAATAGCTTTCCTTTCTCTGTGGGATAAAATAAACACCTTAGTCCTGCATATAAAGCTGTTCATGATCTGGTTCTTATCTACTACATGGTTTTATTTGTTGCATAAGAGTGAGTAGATCAGTGATGCAGCATATTATTTATTGACTGATTTATTTTGGTTCTGCAATGATTTTTTTCCCTCCTTTAAAAAAATAAATTTTATTAGAAAGATGTGGGGTACAATTCAGGGTTAAGTATACAGATTTTCATTATGCAGGTACCCCTGTTGATGAGGTGTGCCGCCTCCCTGCCTGGCAGTTTCCCTCAACTGCCAATCTCACCTTCTCCCTCCCCTGGCAGTTTCCCACTACTGCCAATCTCTTTCGTATAGTATTATGATGATTGCTCAAGGTCCGCTTATGAGTTGAGAGCATATGGTACTCTGTTCCTTGTTTCTGCTGCGATAGATCACTGAGTATGATAGACTCTAAGTCCATCTAAGTTGCTGTGAAGTCCATATGTCTGTCCTTCTTTATGGCTGCATAATATTCCATTGTGTATATGTACCACTTTTTTTATCCAGTCCAACTTCAATGGGCAGCATGGTTGGTTCCATATTTTTGCTACTGTGACTTGTGCTGAAATAAACATGCGTGTGCAGGTATCTTTTTTGTAGAATGATTTGAGTTCCTCTGGGTATATTCCCAATAGAGGGATTGCTGGGTCATATGGAAGGTCAATTTCTAGTTCTTTCAGAAATCACCACACTGTCTTCCAAAGAGGTTTCACTAGTTTGCATTCCCACCAGCAGTATAGAAGCATTCCTTTTTCTCTGCATCCTCGCCAGCATTTTTTGTTTGTTTTGCTAATAATGGCCCTTCTTACTGGGGTTAGGTGGTATCTCTATGTGGTTTTGATTTGATGTAGCATATTTAATGAGCACCTACTTAGTAAAGGTCACTCTGTAACATTCTAGGGACTAGCGTTGAGGACACATGCTTTCTATCACCATTTTAACAGCTAAGTCTCGCACTTTATAATCTAGCAACATGGATGCACCTTAAGCTTTCTAAATCTTCCATGTTCTTTCCTGCTTCCATGTCTCTGTGATTTCTAGACCTGCTGACTGAAATACCCTCACCAAGCCCTTCCTTCACTCTTGTCCTCTTGTAAAACTCATCCCCCAAGTTTCAGCTCAGTTTACCTCCTCTAGTATTTTTTCCCATGTCACATCATACCTTCCTCCAATGTAGCAATTTCCTGGTGTGTTGGACTGTTTTTTTAAAAGCCATTATCTCCACTAAGCTGTGAGCCCACTGAGGACTGTGTTATTTCATCTCAAAACTCTTAGCAAAATCTTGCAAGAAAATGTGGGGAAAATAGTGGGTTCTTTCACTTATTCAGCAATCATTTATTTACTGATTGCTTTCTCTTAAGCAGACTGTGTGCTGGGTGCTGAGGACACTACAGTGACCTCATGAATTGCATTCCAGTAGGGGGAGGGAGGATACAATAATAACGAGATGATCATACGTGCTATGAAGAAAATGAGTAAAAAAGAGGTGATGAGCCGGGCTCAGTGGCTCAGCCTATAATCCCGTGCCTTGGGAGGCTGAGGTGAGTGGATTGCCTGAGCCCAAGGGCTTGAGACCCGCCTGGCCAACTTGGTGAGATCTCATCTCTACAATAAATCAAAAATCAGCCGGGCGTGGTAACGTGCGCCTGTAGTTCCAGCTACTTGGAAGGCTGAGGCGGAAGGATCGCCGGAGCCCAGCAGTCGAGGCTGCGGTGGCCGGGAGTGGCCACTGCACTCCAGTCTGGGCGACAGAGTAAGAATCCAACTCAAAAAAAAAAAAAAAAGAGATGATGGAAAATTAATGGATGAGGAGGGCAGGACTTACCTTAGGCAGGGTGTTCAGGGAAGGCCTCTCAAAATAGGTGACATTTAGGTGAGCCTAGAAGGAAGAGAAGGAGACGGTGAGAGGGAACTGGGAAAGAAGGAATAGCAGGAAAAAGGGTCATTCACATGGAAAAATCTTGGTGTATGCAAAAAGCAGAAAAACTAGAGTACAGTGGGGGAAAGGGAAAGGAGCAGATGAGGCAGGAGAGGTCATGGAACCTTTAATGTCATGATGAGGACTCTTGAGTTTTATGGTCAGTGCAAAGTTTGGAGGATGATATCAAGGTGAGTCACATGATGGGACTTATGTACTGATCATGCTGTTCTGGCTACTGGGTGAGAATGAGTTTAGAGGGGCAAGGTGAGACCAGTTGGAAGTCTACTGTGGTTGTACAACTGAGAGATGGTGGCTTGGACGGGGAGAGTGGTGGTGGAAGCAGAGAACATCTACAGCTCCTAGTTTCCAACGAGATCTCCACTCTAGTACTAAAGAGGCTATCTTGATTGCATCTTCTTAGGGCAGAGTGACAGACTGACTTTAGGTGGGTATGGCATGGGGTAGATGGATGGATGGTTAGATGGAAGGAAACAGGGTAGGGTTGGGAGGCAGGTATGCTCCATGTCCTAAACCTTTACATACATTATTTTTTCAAAGTAGGATTTTTAAATAGGGTGGGAAAATGGTCAGATTTGTATTTTTGTGTACTTTAATCCTCTGGGAACTTATATGTCACCATATTGTATCTATATTATGCACAAATGTATGAAGACTTATGATCATACATTTGTGTGTCTGGTTTTAGGTTTTGTTTTAAATTTAATCTTTTTAAAGAAAGGTTTGAGGACACTACCTTGCTACTAATTTTTCACTGGGATGCCTTGCCCACAGTATGTATTCCATAAATATTTGTTGACTTTAAGGGAATTGGATCCAGCCAGAAAACTAACCTTAATTGGCATGCTTGGAAATATGTACTGATTAATGACATTTTTTCCTCCCTCCCTCTCTTATTTCCCTTCTCCCTTTATACACATTCTCTCTCTCTCTGTCTTGCTCTTTCTGGCTCTTTTTTTCTTCCTTCTTTCAGGGATTGGCAGTTTAACATCTAACTGATATCCCAGTGTTTTGTTAGCTGTCAGTGAATCAGTAGACCTTTGCGTTTTGGGCAAGGACTATTTTTACAAGAACCTATAAATACGTATGAATCCTCAGAAGTACAGACTTAGCTATTCTGTGCTGTGTTCAGAGATGTCATCATCCTGGCTACTGTTGGGCTGAAGAGATTCATGCATGAACGGATGGCAACATTACATTTTTTTTCCCCAATGATCTTGAAAGCATCACCAAGTCAGGCCGGCCTCTCATTGGAAAATATACCACTTGTATACAGTTTTAAAGTTATTAAATAAGTTTCCAATGTTAAAACATAGATAAATACATTTTAAAAGATACATTGTTTCTAATCTGAAATGGAATCCTTTGAATTTGAGGGTCAATTTGATCATAAAGAAGATGTCTCTTGAATAGACAATTCTCAAAAGAAGATAAATGGGCAGCCAACAGACACATGAAAAAGTGCTCAACCTCACTAATCATCAGAGAAGTGCAAATCAAAACCTCATTGAGGTACCAACCAACCCCAGTAAGAATGGCCATCATTAAAACAAACAACAACAGATGCTGGCGAGGGTGCAGAGAAAAAGGAATGCATCTACATTCCTACTGGGAATGCAAGCTAGAGCAACCTCTTTGGACAACAGTGTAGCAATTTCTGAAAGAACTAGAAATTGACCTTCCATATAACCCAGCAATCCTCCTATTGGGAATATACCTGGAGAAACTCAAATCATTCTACAAAAATGATACCTGTACACTCATGTTTATTGCAGCACTGTTCACAATAGGAAAAACATGGAACCAACTGTGCTGCCCATCAAAAATGGACTGGATAAAAAAAGTGGTACATATACACAATGGAATATTATGCAGCCATAAAGAAGGACAAACATATGGACTTCACAGCTACTTGTATGGATTTAAAGTCTATCATACTTAGCGATCTATCACAGAAACAAAGAACAGAGTACCATATGTTCTCACTCATAAGCTGACCCTGAACAATTGCCATAATACTTTAAGAAAGGGATTGGTAGTAGCAGGATACTACCGGGGTGGGGACAGCAGGGGGGACACAACATCAATAAGTGTACCTAATCTCAAACCAGGCAAAATGAGGACCAAAGGGAGGCTCAAACTTTACCTGTATGATGACCACTTGTAAACCTAATTCTGAATTGTACCCCACATATTTAAAATAAAAAGAGAGAGAGAAAAAGAGAGTGTCTCTGAGCACCAGTTTGTAAGATTTAAAGTCCAGACTTCAAGGCCCATTTAGAAATGAAGATGAAACGTCTTTTTCTGACTGTTACCACATGCAGAAGCCTCTCCGGCTGACAAGCTCCAGAAACATCATTTCGCAATAGCTTCCTTTCTGAACATGCCCTGGCCCCACAGACACAGACACAGCTCTCCCAGTCTTCCCTGGAAAACTTAACTGTGAAGAATTCAAGAGAATGTCTTGGGTATCTTCTCCCCTAAATTTCCTTTTTGAGTTATGGTGCTGCTGAGCTTGGGAGCCTGGGATGGGGTCAGATGGCACATTAGGCTGACCAAGACCAAACCACGGACCAAGACCCAGGAGGAGGAGTGCTTAGGAGGACGCCTGCCTCCTTGCCCAGGGCTGGGTGGACTGTGCTTCTCAGAATGGGTCCAAGGGAATGTGAAATAAGCAAGCAAAGACAATTCGGGGTTGTGCTTTCCCATTCTTACCCGGCATGTCACTTATACAAGGAAGCAAAATCTCTCTTCCCTGTCATGAGAGAGTTTTGTACTATCCTAAATGGGCTGGATAAAACGTGTTTAGGACAGTGAAGGAAGGTGGAGGAAATGGAGCTGGAATTATTGCCCCCTTGTTTCATTTGGCATCACTTACCTTTTCCCAGGGACAATTGTTGTCCATCTCTTCAAAATAGAAATATCTTAAGGTTCATTAAAAATTGCCTGGCAAATGCCCTACAAGACAGCCAGGCAAATGTAATGCAAACAAACAAAAATTTAGAAGGGTCTTAAACAGTGTGTTTCCATCCAGGGATTTAAAGAAATAGAGGACAGTAATTAATAGTATATTTCAAATCAAAACAGTGATTATGTTATCTGGATACCTTATCCTGAAGAATCTGGGCCATGACTTGCATCCCCACCCCCCATCGGTGGATAGCACAGCACAGTACCCTAGCCTGTGGGATCTTGAATGAGGAGTTCCCCCAGCTATCCCCTTGTTCCAGGACAGAGGCAGGTGATGGGATGGTCTCCCTTCTTTTCCTGTGTCAGCTTCCCCAGTGCGATGCCAGGTCCCCCACCATGGACATTTATTTGGCAGCACGTGAGGAGAGAACTTGCCAGCCAAGCTCCCAGGTGTTTATGGTGTTAGCTCCTTCCTTGGCATCCGATGCAGTTTCACCAGCTTTTGTTTGGGATTTTCTTGGAGCTCATGCTAATTTCTTTAAGATCGTAAAAGGATGAGGTATTTTCACATTTGCAATCACTCATGCTTGCTCAGTGGAAAATGATGAGAAATTATTTGGTCGCTTGTGCAGGAAGCCAAAGGAACGGGTCTGCAGCACTTTACACAGAGTTCTCACACCCAGTGTTTCACTGGAGTCTCTTGGCAAGCCTGGGAAGTAAATATCACTTGTACCAGCAGTTTACATGCCCTAAATAAGTTGACTAGACCAGGGTAACTTAACTAGTGAGTATCAGAGTCAGCCAGGACTTAAAAAAAATAATTAAACTTTATGTCTTACAGAGTCAACCAGGACTTAAAAAAAATAATTAAACTTTATGTCTTACAGTTTTGGTTCACAGCAAAACTGAGTGTAGAGTACTGTACAGAGACTTCCCTGTATGTCCCCTACCCCCACCCACTCAGTTTCCTCCATTTCAGCATCCTCCATCAGAAGAGTACTTTTTGTTAAAATTGTTTAATATTTGACACATCATTATCACCCAAATTCAATAGTTTATATTAAGATTTTCTCTTTGTGATGTTGAGTTCTGTGGGCTTGACAATTGCCTAATGTCATGTATTCACCATTATAGCATCACACAATGTAGCTTCATTATTCTGTGCTCTACTGGTCTCCCTTATCTGTGGTTACACCTTCCCCAGTCTTAGTTACCATCAGACATCTGTGATCCAAAAGTAGGTGAGTACAGTACAACCAGTATTTTGATAGAGAGAGAAAGAGAGAGAGAGACAGAGACAGAGAGAGAGAGAGATAGAGAGAGAGAGAGAGAGAGAGAGAGAGAGAGAGAGAAGGAGGGAGGGAGGGACAGGACACTCATATAACTTTTATTACAGTGTATTATAATTTTTAATTGTATTTTTACTATTGTTAATCTCTTGCTGTGCCTAAGTTATAAGTTGAAATTTTATCATAGGTATGTATCTATAGGAGAAAACATAGATATACAGAGTATATAGGGTTTGGTATACCTGCAAGTTCAGGCATCAACTGGGGGTCTTGGGATGTGTCCTCTGAGGATAAAGGGAAACTACTGTATTCATTCCTAACTTGCTTGTTTCAAACACCTGAGTTTTTTGGTTACCATTTCCATAGTTTTGTCTTTTCTAGAATGTCATATAGTTGTCCATTTACACTATGTAGCTATTTTAGACTGACTTCTCTCACTTTGCAACATGTATTTAATTCTTTATGAGATGTATCTTTTGCAAATATTTTCTTCCATGTGTTTTCATGGCTTGACAGCTCGTTTCTTTTTGCCATTGAATAATACTTCATTGTCTGGGTGTATCTCAGTTTGTTCACTCACCTATTGAAGAACATCTTGGTTGCTTCCAAGTTTTGGCAATAATGAATAAAACTGTCATAAATATCTATGAGCAGCTTTTTGTGTGGGCATACATTTTCAACTCCTTTGAGTAAATTCCGGGGAGAGCGATTGTTGGATTGTAAGCATCTGCTTAGTTTTGTTGGAAGCTGCCAAGGTGTCTTCCAAAATGACTATGTCATTTTGCATTTTCCTATTGCTCCACATTCTCAGCTGCATTTAGTGTTGTCAAGTGTTTAGGAATTTTGAGGTTGCAATAGGTTTGTATTGGTATCTCATCTTCTAATTTGCAATTTCCTCATGACATATAATGTAGAATTTTTTATATGCTTGTATGTTATCTGTATTTCTCCTTTGGTGAGGTGTCTGTTCAGGTATTTTCCCAGTTTTAAGCTGGGTTATTTATTTTTTTATTGTTACATTTTAAGAGTTCTTTGTATATTTTTGATGATGATTCTTTATGAGATGTATCTTTTGCAAATATTTCCTTCCATTCTGTGACTTGTTTTCTTATTCTCCTGACATTGTTTCTCAAAAGTAGAAGTTTTAAATTTCAATGAGGTCTAGCTTATCACTCATTCTTTCATATTAGTATCTTCCGTGTTATATCTAAAATGTCACTACTGTCCGGGCTCGGTGGCTCAACCTGTAATCCCAGCACTTTGAGAGACCAAGGTGAGTGGATTGCCAGAGCCCGTGGGCTTGACACCCACCTGGGCAACTTGGTGAGACCTCATCTCTACAATAAATAAAAAAAAAATTAGCTGGTCATGGTAGTGTGTGCCTATAGTTCCAGCTACTTGGAAGGCTGAGGTGGAAGGATCGCCGGAGCCCAGTAGGTTGAGGCTGAGGTGGTCGGGAGTGGCCGCTGCATTCCAGTCTGGGTGACAGAGTGAGACTCCAACTCAAAAATAAATAAATAAATAAATAAATAAATAAATAAATAAATAAATAAATAAAATGTCACCAACATTCTCAAAGTCATCTAGATTTTATACTTTATCTTATCGAAGTCTTATAGTTGTGAGTTTTACATTTAGATCTATAATTGATTTTGAGTTACATTTTATGAAATGTGTAAAGTCCATGTCTAGCTTCATTCTTTTGCATGTGGATGTCCTTTTTTCTCGGCACCATTTGTTGGAAAGATTATCTTTGCTCCATTGTATTTGCTTTGCTCCTGTATCAAAAATTATTTGACTATGTTTATGTGTACCTACTTCTGGGCTATATATTTTGTTCCATTGATTTATTTGTCTATTCTTTCATTAATGGCAATCTGTCTTGGTACTGTAACTTTGTAGTAAATCATGAAGTCAGATAGTTTCAGTTCTCCAACCTTGTTATTCTCCCTCAGTATAAAGTTGGTTATTCTAAAAATTTTGCCTCTCCTTATATTTTGTTAATATTTACAAAATATCTCGCTAGAATTTTGATTGAGATTGCAGTGAGCCTATTGATCAAGTTGAAAAGAACTGGCATTTTGACATTATTGAGTCTTCTTATCCATGAACATAGAATATCTATTCATTTATTTAGCTCTTTCATACATCGGTTTTGTAATTTTTTGTCACATAAATCCTCTACATATTTATACCTAACTATTTCATCTTTTTGGATGCTAATGTAGATGATAATGTATTTTTAATTTCAAATCCCACTTGTTTATTGGTGGTATATAGGAAAGTGATTGACTTTTGCTATGAACCTTGTGTCCTACAACTTTTTTACAATTGCTTATTAGTTCTAGGAGTTTTGTCTTTTTTGGGGGGGTAGATTCTTCTGAATCTTCTACATGGACAAGCATGTCACCTATTAATAAAACATTTTTCTTCTTCCCAATTGGAATACTTTTTATTTCCTTGTGTTGCACTAGCTGGGACTCTAGTGTACTGTTGGAAAGCACTGATGATAGGGGTACTTTGACCTTGTTTCTTATGAGTTTCTCACAATTAAGTATAATGTTAGCTGTAGGCTTTTTGCAGATGTTCTTTATCAAGTTGAGAAAGTTCCCTTTAATTCCTAGTTTGCTGAGTTTCTTTCTTTCTTTTTTTTTAAATTATGAATGAGTGCTGGATTTTGTCAAATGTTTTTGCTGCATCTATTGATATGAGCATGTGACTTTTTCCTTTATCCTGTTAATGTTACGTTAATTGATTTTCTAATGTTAAACTGGTCTTGTTTACCTAAGATACATTCCACTTAGACATGATGTAGAAGTCTTTTTATATTGTTGGATTTGATTTGCTGTTTTGTTAAGGATTTTTGCATCTATATTTGTAAGTGATATTGGTCTGTAGCTTTTTTTGGTAATAATTTAGTCTGGCTATGGTATTAGGGTAATGTTAACCTCATAGAATGAGTTAGGAAGTATTCCCTCTTCTTTTATGTTCTAGAAAAGATATTAAAGAATTAGTGTCATTCTTTCTTAAATGTTTGGAAGAATTCACCACTACACCCATGTTAAAATCTTCAACTATGATAGTGGATTCATCCAGTTTCCTTTAAAGTTTTTAAAATTTTTTTCCTTATATATTTTGCCATTCTGTTGTTAGGCACATATACATTAACAGTGCTATATCTTTTTGGAACACCGACCCTTTTATTGTTATGTAATGCTCAAATTTATCCCTGATAACTTTTTTGTTTTGAAGTATGTTCTCTCTGAAACTAATGTGGATACTCCTTCTTTCTTTTGATTATGCTGCTCTTTTATATGTGTCTTAGTCCATTTGTGTTGCTATAACAAAATATTACAGATTGGGTAACTTGCAAAGGACAGAAGTTTATTTATCATAGTTCTGGAGGTTGGAAAATCCAAGATCAGGGTGCTGGCTGGTTTGGTATATGATGAGGGCTACCCTCTGTTTCAAAGATGGTTGCATCCTCTGAAGGGGAGGAATTGTTGTGCCCTCACATGGTAGAAGGAATGGAAGGGCTAGAGTGCTGAATGCTACAAGAATCCTTTTTATAATAAGGTTTTTAGTTTCATTCATGAGGAAGAAGCCCTCATGGCCTAACTATATCTTTCTTAAAGACCCCCTACTCTTATTATTCTCACATTGGCTATTATGTTTCAACTTCTGAGTGTTGGGGATACATTGAAACCATAGCAATAGGTAAAAAACCTCTTTTTTAAAGATTCTTTTCTTTAATTTTCTGAAGTTTGAATATGATATTCTTAGGTGCAGTGCTTCTGGCATTTATCCAGCTTGGTGTTCTTTGGGCTTCCTGGATCTGTGGTTTGATGTCTTATATCAATTTGGGGAAACTTTCAGTAGTTATTGCTTCAAGTATGGCTTCTTTTTCATTCTCTTTCCTCTCCTTCTGGTATTCCCATTATGTGTATGTTACACATCTTGTCATCCCATAGTTCCTGGATATTCTATTTTTTCAGTGTTGTTTCCTCTTGGTTTTTCAATTTTAGAAATTTCTATTGTCCTATCCTCAAGTTCAGAGATCCTTTTATCAACTATGTCTAATCTACTACTGAGCCACCAAAGGCATTTTTCATTTCTGATGTGTGTTATTATTTCTAGCATTTCGTTATTATTCTTTCTTAGAATACCCATCACTTTATTTACATATCCATTTGTTCTTGCATTTGTCTACTTTTTTCCATTAAGCACTTAGCCCTTAGCATATTGTTTTAAACAATACCTGCTCTGATAACTCCAATATTTCTGCTACATCTGACTCTGGTTCTAATGCTCAGTCTCTTTAAAATGTGGGGTTGTTTTGCCTTTTAGTATGCCTTATAATTTTTTATTGAAGGGAAGATGTTATGTATTGGGTAAAAGCAACTGTGATGAATAGTCTTTTAAGTACATAGCAGTAAGGTGTGGGGGAGGGGAAGTGTTATATAGGCCTATGATTAAATCTCAATGTTTTGGCGAGTCTGTGCCCCAAACTTTGAACTTTACCAGTGCTTCTCAGGCCTCCATCCTTCAGATGGAACAGAAAGGCTACAGGTGACTGGAGTGGAGCATTTCCCTTCCCCCAGGTAGGTTAGGCTCTGATAAAACCCCAGCAAATTAGGCTCTAGTTCCTCCTTAGAGCAGAGCAAACTTTGTTGAGAAGAGCAGACTGGGCCGGGCTCAGTGGCTCACTCCATAATCCCAGCACTTTGGAAAGCTGAGGCAAATGGGTTCCCTGAGCCTGCGGGTTTGAGAAGAGCCTGGGCAACTTGTCGAGACCTCATCTCTACAATAAAAAACAAACAAACAAAAACCAGGCATGGTAGCATGTGCCTGTAGTTCTGGCTCCTTGGAAGGCTGAGGTGGAAGGATCACCAGAGCCCAGCAGGTTGATGCTGAGGTGGCTGTGAGTGTGCCACTGCACTCCAGCCTGGGTGACAGAGTGAGACTCCGACTCAAAAAAAAAAAAAAAAGAGTAGACTGCTCTGGCATATTTCAAAATGATGCCTTTTTCTTTCCTCTGTCAGAAGCTCAAGGGAATTTTTCTCCAATATTCACTGTGTAGACATGGAATCGCTCCTGGAGATAATACTCATAAAAATGTGGGAGCTGCTCCTGTGACTGAATCTCCCTGTAGTTTTTCTCAGTGTTGCCGTCACTGAGCTTCCAGCAAATCATTAATTACTGTTCAGGTTTCCCTACTCTGTCACTGGTTCCCGGGGAGTTTTCTGCTTGTGGGTTTCTGCCGGCAAATTGCAATGTTCTGTATTTATCTGCTTGTCTCTCTAGTTTAGGAGGTAGCAGTTTGTCCTGTGACCTCATGCTTCTGATAGATAAGAAAAGTTGTTTATTTTTCAGTTTGTTCAGCTTTTTACTTTTTGGGACAGAGTGATGACTTCTTTTTTGGAGTCTCACTCAGTTACCCAGGCTGGAGTGTAGTGGCACACTCACGACCACCCCAGCATCACCCTGTTGGCCTCCGGTGATCCTTCCACCTCAGCCTTCCAAGTAGTAGGAACTACAGGTGCAGGCTACCACGACCGGCTCATTTTTGATTTATTGTAGAGATGAGGTCTCGCCAAATTGCCCGGGCTGGTCTTGAACCCGTGGGCTCAAGCAATCCACTTGCCTCGGCCTACCAAAATGCTGGGATTACATGTTGAGTCACTGAGTTCAGCCAGAGTGACAACTTTAAAGCTCCTTGCATGCTGGACCAGAAACTGAAAAATCCCATTGACCTGAAGCTAGCCCTCTTTCCTCTGTACCATAGCTGTTTCACAAGGCTGGATTTTATAGGAAGAATAACACCAACACGTCTTATATTGTCATTCATCTTGTGTGGGCCAATATCAGCCTTACTGCATAGTTTTGCATCTGTCAATAATACTGACATCTGTCCTTTCATGGTCTCTTTTGCCTAATTTAAGTAAAACTTGGAGTCATGCTAATTTCAATTTATATCAGGATGATATAAATACAATTTTAGTGACCTTAAGCAAAAAAGTATGTATTTGTGTGTATGTGTATCTATGTATAGATACACATGTATGTATACATACAAGAAGGCATACTTGAAACAATAACGACTGAAAGTTTCTCCAAATTGAAATCAAACATCAAACCACAGATCCAGGAAGCCCAAAGAACACCAAGCTGGATAAATGTCAGAAGCACTACACTAAGAATATCATATTCAAACTTCAGAATGTCAAAGAAAATATTTTAAAAAGTCAGATGAGGGGGAGAACACCTTTCCTATTGCTATGATTTCAATATACTTCCCAATACTCAGGTGTTGGAAGTTTATAGCCAATGTGAGTACAATAAGAGACGGGGCCTTTAAGAGGTGATTAGGCCATGAGGGCTCCTCCCTCATGAATTGAAATGAAGCCCTTATTTTAAAAAAAGTTGAATATTCAGCTCTTTAGCCTTTCCATTCCTTCCACCACTTGTTTGCCACAACTTGGGATGTTTATTCTCCAACAGGGACTCTCGCAGCAATGCTAACTGGTTCACTGATGCTCATGGGTTCCTAGAACACTCACCTAGTGGTGGAAATCTGTACTACAACTGGCCCACCCTTCAAAAGATAATTCCAGTGTTTTTGTATGTATGTATATATGTACGAGGGGAGACCACACACACAAAAAGAATTTATTTATTAAAAATTGTGTATTTCATATTACATGTTTAGACTTCAGTCATCTTCAAAGTATTCTCTGTTTGATGCACTACACCTATCAAGATGCACTGCTCACAGTTTTTGAATTCTTCAATTTTGATGCCTTTTAGTGCTTCTGCTGCTTTTTGTTTCACCTCTTCCTTGGAGGACTTTTTTCATCAAGGAAGCAAACAAAGAAAGTCACTTGGAGTGAGATTGGGTGATAGGGAGGGTGGGGCCAGGGGGACATGCTGTTTGGGATCAAAAACTGCTAAACTCAGCACAATGTGTGTCATGGTGGAAGAACCAGTCACCTGTGTGCCACAACTTGAGATGTTTCTTCTGTAATGCAGCCTCTCACAACAATTATAGCCGGTACACTCATGCTGTTGGATTCCGAGAACTCTTACCTAGTGGGGTAAGCCTGTATTACAAGGGCCCACCCTACAAAAGATAATTCTGTTTTTTTGGGGGGGTTCCCCTCATATGTATTTATGTGTGTGTGTGTGTGTGTGTGTGTATATATATATATATATATATATATATATACATACATATATACATACTCTGCTTAGGATGGTAAAAGAACTATGTCTTTTATTACCTTTTATGGCTCCCTGGATGCTATAAGCTTAGTATAATTCTTAAGGGGACGAATATTCTTCTGATCATAGGAGTACACTTCAATCTACCCAATACATTTATTTAGAAAATGCTTTTTGCATGTTATTATTTTATAAATATATATTGTGTCAAAAACATGTTTCCTTTAAAGAAGCTCAAGGAGAATGATAATTAAAAAGCAAATGCAGGGACTATGAGAATATTTGTTAGGATGAAGATTCCAAATTGACAAGCAAGTGCTAGGATCTGTAAAGGGAGGAAAAGTGGATAATGCAAAGAATGGGCGTTTATTTTCTAAGTATTTATGCATTTGGGAAAAGGTCATGATAGTGGGTCAAGCAAATAACATTTATTTGTGATCAAGCAGCTAAATGCAACTGCCTGGGATAATGCAAAATAACTGAGTGTATAATAAAAGATGCTTAGAGACCCAAGAGACATAATCCTACAGGCTCACTCCCAAATTTGTTTTTTTGAAGGAGGGTACGATAATGTAGGCCATACTTCCTGAATGTATACAGAGTGTGTGACTCAGGATGAAATCCTGGGAGGAGTACATAAGGGTTAAACAAGGAGACAGACTCTCAGCCTCCATCAAGTTTTAATCTGAGAGAAGACATTGACGCAGGTATGTATAATCCAAGGGATTAAGAATGGAGTCAACCAAGACCCAGGTGGAAAATGTCAGTGCCTTGTCTTTTTTTTTTGGTCACAAATCATTTTAACCTAGTGGTGTCAAAGGAGGAAGAAGATGGCTCCCAAAAGGCCAGAAAAGGAAGGGGCTCAGGTGCCCAGCCAGGAATTAGAGACTACTCCTCTAATTCCGTTTGTCCCCTCAAATGATAATGGAACCACTAGTGAATGCTGTGGGCCTCCCTGACATGTGGGCTTTGCTGGCATGGATTTCTCAGCATGGGCACAATTCTCAGCTTTCCCCCATTTCTAGGTTTGCTTTAAACCCAAGTTTGTTTATTTTTTCAGTTGGACTTTCAGGCCTTTCAGGTCAGGTAGATTAACTTGCTCAACTACACTCCCCCTTTTTCTCCCCATATATTTAAAAACATGCCCCAACTCATAGAGTTTAGTGGGTTATTTTCTTTAGGAATACACTTTTGTTGTTGTTTAAGCATTTCAAGTTGTAGCCTGTGGCATTTATTGGAAAGACAATGCTTGATACAATTAACAGTTTTAAGACTACCATTTTAAAATTAATTTCATTTCAAGCTCTCCCCCTTCCCACTTTTTTTTTTTTTTAAAGCTCAAGAGCATTTCTGAAGAAATCAACATGCATATTAGCTTTACAACATCTGGGCTAATTCAATATTCTTTATTTGCCTTTTAAATTTTAATTTAGGTACACACGGACAAAAATGTTTTCCAGTCATGCCTTCAAGTGCTGACTTTACTATACAACGTCACAGAATGTGCACATAGGAGATAATGAGAGGGTTAGGTGCAGAGTGCATTCATTCTATACGTAAATTGCCCCACATGAGAAACCCAAACCTGCATCCCAGAATGCACTCGGGTACACAGACGCTTCAAAGGGAAACCTTTCCCTGGAGGGAATTGGTAAAATTGGAGTTGGGTGAACCTCAAAGCATCTTGATTCACAAACATTGCTTATGTTTGGATTTGGAATTGAATTTGGCTCCAGTGGTTGGCATCTCTACACTGTGCTGTGAACTACCCAGCCACAGAGAAGGGGGGGGAGGAAGAGGAGGAGAGGAAGACAGAATTGTGGAGTAGAATTTCCAAAAACACACAATAGTGTAATGTTGATGCAATTAAGAAAATTAGAAAATGGAGTTTAAATTGAAAAAGTCCGTCTTTATCTTTTGCTTCCTTTTTGATACTCTTTCAGCTCCATATCCTCTGTCTTCTTTGATCTCATTTGCCTTCCACTTTTCCTTCCTTTTCTTTTTCTTGTAAGATTGCTATTCAAACCCGTTCCTTTCTTTCAGAGTTTGCCTTAAGGGCTTGAGTTATGAATTTCAGGGCTTAAAAAGGCCTCGCAGGTTACAAAACAGTATGTTCAGTATGAACTAAATTTGGGGGAGGGAAACTATGCATTTATTTATGTGCATGCATGTGTGTGCAAAGACAAGAGATTAGAAGGGTACTTCTAAAACTTCAGCAGTATTTTTTCCTGGACTAGGACTGTTTTTTCATTCTTTTTTTTTTTCTTCATATTCTTTGCAATGTAATGTGTTGTCTCACTTTTATGTAAAGAACACTTACATTGTAATAAATATAATGTATAAAAGAACTGTCAATTTGGCATCGTTTTATTACCAACCTTTAGAACCTTATGCTGTTTCCTGTGTCCTTTTATTTATTCTGTATTACCGTTATTTAGTTTTACTAAAACTTTGATCTTGTACCTACTGCACTTGAATTATAAAATAATGTTTTGCTTCTCTGTAATTGAATAAAATATTTTATTTTTAATTGTTTGAATATATGTGTGATTAAACAGACATAACTTCACTTTAGACAGTGGACTGGTTTCTGATATGCTGTGTGTAATTAAGGTTTAACAAATATATAGAAGGCTTTAGAAAAATATACTCTTCTTGCAAAACAACAAAAAACATTTCTTTTAAAAAAGGAAAAATCTTCTCATACAAATCTTTCCTTCTTGAAAATTTCACATATCAGTTTTTCATTATACAAAAGATAACCATATAACTCAAGGGAATAAAAAATGATTGTAAAGAACTTAAATATGTAGAGATCACATATAATTTAGTGAACGAAAGGAATTATTAGGTATCTGTACACACATAATTGTGCATATATATTAAACAGAGAGGGATTTAAAATAGCTCTTAAATAAATACTTCAGATTAGATTCAAAATAATCTAAGTTAAAGATATTGCTACAGAAGAAGTAGTGAAAGGAATGGGCAAAGTTAACTGTGTAAACTGGTAAAGATCTTGGCTGCTGTTAGTTATGTTCTCTCCTAAGAATAGACTGAATAATCTTTAAGAGGAAATACAAACAAACTCTCCTCTAAATCATGGTAATACTTACATTTTCTGTCTTTAGTAATCCACTGTCCTTGGGGCTTTAGCTGGAAGATGGATCTCCTTTAAGAAGAAAATATTTCCTTACCTGGGAAAACTTTGTCACTTCAAAAGTTTTACTCTTTTTTTGGAGTACAAGAGAGATATACTTTCACCAAATTATTATAATATGTGTGTATCTTTATGTGTTCTGGAAAGATTATTTATTAATTCATCCCCTTACTCACCAAAGAAACACTCATTAAGGTCTTGCTATGGGCCAGGCATCGTGCTAGTGGCCAGGGATGAACATTGCTGTGCTGCTGTTGAGATAGATTAGAGTTTATAGATGGGAAAGCATTTTGAACGTTTCATTTAATTTTCAGAGTAGTGGAATCCCAAGGGAATGTCTGCCAGGGAAAGCTGCTCTCCTTAGAGTGAGCTAAATGGCACACGATAACTGAATGTTTGGCTACTTCATTTGGTGTCTGGGTTCTCAGCAAGTGACTCAGATCTAGATTGAAGAGCCATAGGGACCAGTGGAATGTCACTGCTCCAATTTGATTTTGCTTGGAGGAAAAGTCTTATCAGGGTGACTGAGGTCAAGAAGAAACACTGACTCAGACATTTTCTGTTTTCTTAAATGCATAATCTTCAGTGAAACTCCCTTTTCATGGGCCATAACATACAACAAAGCTTTTTTAATTCCCTTTGAGAATCTGAAAGGAAGAGTAGTCTTGATTGGTAAAAAGCCTGCATTATGTAACATGCCAAAAAAGATGGAAATATCTGTAGGCCCATTTCTTGTAACTAGCTGAAGCCTGATCAAGGAGAGATACTATAAATTCTGCATTTTGGAGGCTTAATTTCTCATGCATTCTAGTATTGTGGTTGAAAACATGAGCTCTCTGGCCAGACAGCCTGGATTTAATCATAGTCCAGCTTCTTACTAAGCATGAGACTTTGGGCTACTTACTTATCTTCTCTGTGCCTCAGTATACTCATTTGCAAAACAAAGAAAATAACAGCATTTACTTTCTAGAGTTGCTATGGGAATTAGTTAGTTAATACATGCATACTCCTAGAACAAGATCTAGTCATAAATGTTCAACAACAATTCATTATCATTATTGTTTCAATAAGGCAGCTTAATATGTGAAGACAAAACAGGTGTTGGAATAGTGGCATTGTGTAATGGTTAAGAGCACAGGTTTCTAAGCCAGGCTGCCCTGGCTTAAATTCCCATTTATCTCTTATTTGCTGAGCAACCTTAGCCAAGTTACTTAACCAAGTTACTTAACCAGTCTCAGTTTCCTCATATGTAGAAGTGTGCTAATAGTAGTGCCTGCCTCATAAAATTATTATAAAGACTTGGAGATTGTTGTAAAGAATTAACACATGTAAGACACTTAGAACCACGTATGGTACATAAAAATAATTTCATAAATATTGATATTATTACTAGTTACTTGACCCAGTTGCAGCACTTACTTTTCTGTTTTTGTTTTTTTGAGCTGGAGTCTAACTCAGTTGCCCAGGCTGGAGTGCAGTGGCACACACTCACGGCCACCCCAGCGTTGACCTGCTGGGCTCTGGCGATCCATTTGCCCCAGTCTTCCGAGTAACCAGAACTACCACGCCCAGCTAATTTTTTTTTGTTTTGTTTTTTTTTTAGTTGTAGAGACGAGGTCTCACCAAGTTGCCCAGGCTGGTCTCGAACCCACCAGCTCAGGCAATCCACTTGCCTCGGCCTCCCAAAGTGCTGGGATTACAGGCTGAGCCACCGAGCCCGGCCCAGCACTCACTTTTCTAAACCTTTTTTATGAGTAAAATAGGAATGATAACTCTCAAGTAGCTCTAAATTACTTTATATCTCGAAAGATTGTCTCACATCTCCAAACCCATCCTTCTATACCCCACTTTCTGGAGCTGGCCCAAGAGTCTGCAAGCGTTATTACTGCTTTGCCTGCAGGCTTCATGACAGGTTCTGTCCATAGGGGGCACTAGTGAGAAGGAATGTGCTCCTTCCTGTCTGTTTCCTGCTCCTGTGAGTCACTCCAGCCTTGCAGCTTCATCTTGGCAAGGGCAGTTCCTCCTGTAGTAGCTGCTGAATGCAAGTTGCAGTTTTCCAACACTGGCAGATCCAGCCTCATGGCATCTCTCTCAGACACAGCACCAGCCAGTTGATGTGCCCCTCTCAGAGTCTGGGTCTGGCCCCTCCAGGCTTATCCTCAAGGCCCAGAGATACCAGCCTAGACCACAAGGACCCCTGCTCAGAAATCTGGGTTTCCATTCCATGGGGCTACTCCTCCATGCTTCTAAATTTTGGTATTTCCAAACATATTCTTTGTTGCCTCAGCCTGAAGCTGCTTCTTGAGTTGTGACCTCTGTAACATCTTAATCTGCTTTCTTATAAGGTCAGTGACCTAGCTGACAACACTAGACCTATTTAACAGTTCTCTATATTTAATTATCTTTAGTCAAACTGTGGGGCTTTTCTCTCTTGGATTGATCCTGACTGATAACTTAGGTAATCTTAGATGTATTTAGGAAGCAGAGCACCTGGAGACTATGGTATTTGGAGTCAAATCTTATGAAAGACATATATTCCAACTACATTGAGAATAGACACTATTTTCTCTTATCAGCTGCAGTTGTCTTAGCTTTCTACCAAATATTAATAATAAGCCAAAGATCTAATTTATATCCATGGGGAAAAAACGGAAAATTGAGAAACTTCTCTCTATCAATTTTTTTTCTTGACTACGTAGTTGTTAGAATTTTATTTTGGAGTGAATCACTTTGATTCAGCTCAAAGGAAATCAGCACATCTTGGTAGCAAAGTTAAAACTCTTTACCTCTCTATATGCTTCTGTTTTGAGGGATCATACTTTTTCCTCAACATAAATGGGAAGGTAAACTGCAACCCAAGTGCAATTAATATAAACTCTACTTTCCATTTGTAAAGTTTAAATTTAAAGGCACCTGCTGTGTTAGAAGCATCTTTGAAAACAAGAAGGCTACTTGGAGAGAGGCAACAGTGTTCTGAGACTAATGTGGAACTGAATTCAAACCTTGTTGTCCTGCTCAGTCTTTTTAATTGTGGCAAATTGTGACTTCCTGTTTTTTTCCGGCGCAGAGACAAGGCTAATGAAAAGGCCCCATAAGGATACTTGGACATCAAATGACTCTTACAAAAGAGCATTTTCATGATTTAAGTATAAATAAATTAGAAACATACTAAAGTATTTGATGTCTTTTAAAGTCCCAATGAGGATAAAAATGGAGAGCCAGCAAAGAACCAGAGAAAATGACAAACTTAGTGGCATGAAATATCTTAAAGTAGTTTTAGACCTTTTGATGGGTACCAAAATATGGAATTATTTGCATACTAATTTACATGATCTCAACTGATCACAAGTTAATCCTGATCATCAAATAATGCAAGCAACAATTACAGTTGAAATCTGTTTCAACAAATAGAAATTCATGTCTTTTTAGAAGTGGCCCTGTGCTAGTTAATATATTTTAAATTATAGGTATTTTTAAAAAATTACATCTCCCAAAGGAAATGTCTTGTGGAGAAAGCAAAAACATTCTTTTTTTTTTTTTTTTTTTTACAAGAAGAAAAGGGAAAAAAAGAAAAAAGAAACCTGGTTATTTTAGCTAGGTCCTAAACATTTTTGGATACCGAAAGAATTTATTTCAATTGATTGGCTTCTAAGTTAAAGTAAATTATGAAGAATGTTTCCTGTTACAATTGCTAGCTTTGACGTCAGTACTTTTCATCCTGTTAGCCCTTCTTCAGTGAGTTCATAGAATCAATAAAAGAAAGTTTCTTCTTTTTTTTATTCTCCAGAAATCCTGTCACTAGAACTCTTGGCACTAAACTGAAGGTAGAAAATTAAAGAAGCCTTATTTTCACAATACTTTAAGCAGGCTTACCATTTTGGGCCAGGGTTTCCTCTTTCTGGACCTTCATGTCCTAATTTGTAAAATGACAGTCTTGGAGTAGAGGATCTTTAAGACCCCCTACACACACCTTGAATTCTGGGAGTCAAACATTTTACACTAAGAATTTAACACTCCTTACTTCCTAATTTTCTTTCCTTCTCATACACAAACTTTATTAATATAATCATCGGCTTGGTTATCAGATTAAAGGTACTAATAATTTTGCCTCACATTTGCTATATTTGAATAATTTTTTACAGTTGCTTTGTTGTCTAGTCATATTTACAACCCTTAACATAGCTCTGGGTTTACCATATTTCAGTAGTTAGCACTGTTTTTTTTTTTTTGTACCCCGATTTCTTAATTCTCAAGTCCTTATCTTTCTCTTGGCTGGTGTATATCTTCAGAAAATACCTTAGAAGTATGTTTTCTGAGAATTTACAAATCTGAAAATAACTTTCTCTGTACAATATCTAAAGAAGTTTATTTTTAGCCAGTAGGTATGACCGTGGCCCAGGGTACAATCTCAAGATGTCCTGAAAAAAGTGTGCCTAAGGTGATTGGGTAATAGTTGGTTTTATACATTTCAGAGAGGCAGGAGTTACAAACAAAGACATAAATCAATACATGGAAGGTAAACATTGGTTCAGCCTATAGAGGCAGGGGGTGCTTACAGGTCATAGGTGAATTCATAGATTTTCTGAAAAATCTATGGTTGAAAGCGTTAAGCTTTGTTTAAAGACTTAAGAAGTCAGTAGTATAGATACTGGAGCTAAATTAAGGAGATTGTGGATGCCAAGGCCCTTATTATGTAGATGAAGTCTCATAGGTGGCAACCCTCAGAGAACATGTGATGCTATACTAGAGTCTGGTTGAAATTTGTGTCTTATTGCTATATAGATTCTGTTTTGTTCGTCTTGTGATCTCTGTTTTAATGTTAATGCTGGTCAGTTGTGCCTAAACACCAAAACGAGGTGTAAGGAGGCATATCCGACCTCCCTTCCCATCATGGCCTAGATTTTAGTTTTTCAGGATTCTCTGGGGTTTCCTTGGCCAAAAGTGAATCTGTTCAGTTGATTGGGGTGCTTAGCATTTTATTTTTTGGCTTACACACAAATGAATGACGTTTTGACTTGGTATAAAAGATCTCCATCTCTAAATTTTTGCCCTCTTGGTACTCTGTAGACATTGCTGTTTACTGTAATTTAATGTGTTGAAGTCTGAGGCAAGCTTATTTATCTAATTATTTTTGTTGTTAACCTATTAAATCTATCTTGAATGTTTTATATTTTCTTTATAGTTAAAATTTGAAAACAGCTGTCAGTGAGTGTCTAGAAATAATTGCCTTAATTTTGCTTTTACCTGATATAAATGAGGCAACTGGCTTGGCTTCTGCTCTGAATAGCGAGTGTGTGTGTGTGAGAGAGTGTGAGTGTAAACATATATTTGTGTGTTGTAATGGTTTTTCTCTGATATTTTTCAGAGATAAACTATCTTATCACATAGTTACTTTCTTTGTGGTAAGAGCTCTACCCTAAGATCTACTCTTAGAAAACTTTAATACAGTATTATTAACCATAGTTGTCATGCTGTACATTAGATTCTCTAGAATTTATTAATCCTACGTAACTGGGACTTTGAGCCCTTTAAGCGACATCTTTCCATTCAGGCTCCTGTCTCCAACCTCCAACTCAGGTAATCACCATTCTACTCTTTACTTCTAAGAGTCCAACATTTCTGGATTCCACATATAAATAAGAGAGTGCAATTTTGTTTTTTCTTGCAGTTTTACTTTTCTGAAATTTTTCTTCACAAGAATGAGTTTGTTTGTATGTAAGTTATGTCCTTTTTTGTGTGCTTTTTTTGAGTGTCAGTTTATTTTTCAACTTATTCTCTTCTTTCTCTCATTGTTTTCTCTTTTCATCTCATTCTGTTTTCTCCTTGTGGTTTTACACTTCTGTCCCTTTATTCCCACCCCATTTCAAAGAAGTCATGCCTTTCTTCTTCATCCTACAAAAGATACCAAATAGCTTTATAAATTTTTTTTTCTGGTTCCTATTGTAAATTATGTTAAGGAAGTAACCTATTATCTGAGTTACTAAAATAATATTTTTTTGAGTTGTTCTAGAAAGTTTTCCTGTAGCTCTAGGCTTGCTTCCCCCCCCCTTTTTTTATTTTTATTTTTTGAGTTGGAGTCTCACTCTGTCACCCAGACTGGAGTGCAGTGGCCACTCCCGGCCACCGCAGCCTCGACCTGCTGGGCTCCGGCGTGATCCTTCCGCCTCAGCCTTCCAAGTAGCCAGAATTACAGGCATGCGCTACCACGCCCGGCTGATTTTTTGATTTATTGTAGAGATGAGGTCTCGCCAAGTTGGCCAGGCAGGTCTCGAACCCGCGGGCTCAGGCAATCCACTCACCTCAGCCTCCCAAAGGCGTGGGATTACAGGCTGAGCCACCGAGCCCGACTCGCTTTCCCCTTTAATTCTCTTCATAAGAAAAGCTCCACCAGGCTTTGGTCTTGAGCTAGCATGATTCAATAGGACTGGAATAGAATATTCTTACTCACCACCTGGTCATTTGGCGCTTGGAACTGATGGAAGCCATGGCATTCAAGAGTCCAGCATGCATTGTTCACTGGCTCCTTCTCTTCCTGATTTTGTCTATTGCATCTACTGTCTTCAGGTAAGTGCTTCACCTCCCAGCATACGGCATGCCAATGCCAGACCCTTCCCCCATATCCTAACATGAGATTGTGTAGGCTTTTAGTTTTCAGATAGATATAAAATAGCATTTTTAGTTACTTCCCATACTGCAGAGTGAGGTTTTCAAGTTTTTTGGTTGTTCATGTCAGGCCTAATTTTCAGTGTTGATGGCGGTTTTCCTCTTTTTCTCTGATGTCATCCACATTTTAATGCCAATAGCTCCAGCTGGGGCTGGTAGCCAGATGCCATTGTAAAGTATAAATAAAATGATTGGGCCAGAGTCTGCACACTTAAAACTCTCGATACATATTGCTAAATAACATTCCAAAGACGTTGTACTGATCTGCACCTCTGTTAGCCAGAAATTGTTTTTCCCAGGGTTACCTATGAATCTATGTTATTGAAATCTCTTAAGAATGACTCTTTCCAGATAAATATTTTTATCATCATTTGACAAAATATTTTTGTCAGTCATGTTAGACATTTACATCATTAAAGCATCTGAATGTTAAACTTGTATTTTGTTTTGTCTTTCTTAAATACATTAACAACATGCTTTGTGTAGCAAAAGCCCAGCATTTGTTATCAGGAGTTCAAGTCTTGGTTTCCTCATTTACCTGTTATGTGATCAGTACAAAATGTTCAAGTTATTTGGAACTGGTCTACCAAATGCTGATTTATATCTCTACATGCCCAGTTGTAAGGGACACAACACTGAGGGCTGGGCAGGTGCTTTGTAAATATAAATTCCATAGGAACGTTGACAAAGTAGTAGAGTGAATAGATTCTCTAATCAGAAAGGTATCATCTCAGCCACTTATTTGCTGAAGGGCTACAGGGCTTTGGATAAGATTTATTTCTTCCCTGAGACTTGGTCTTCTCATCTATAAAATGGTTATATCCTTCAGAGTTGTTGTGAGGGTTAAATAAGGAAATGCTTATAAATAAGGAAATACTTATAAATTCTCAGCAGAGTAAATGGCACAAAATAAGTGTTCAACAAATGTTAGTCATTGCGGATATAAGCACTAAATTCTATGGCAAGACACAGTACATGTCACCCACATGCACATGTACCTGTGGACAGAAATCTAAGTAAAATCATATACAGTAATTTAATATATCTATTTTTTTTGTTCTATCTTAGACTAGACTCCAAGACTATCCTGGAATGCTGCTTTAGTTTTTTGTCATTAAAAAAATTTTTTTTGTGGTACTGTTGTTCTGTTTTGTTTTGTTTAACAAAAAACCAGCTGACAGTTTGCAATGGTTTATTTGCAAAGGAATTTTCTTTGTTTTCTGCATCTCACTCTCACAAAAGGAAAACCAAGAACACAAAGAAAATGCAAAACTTCCTACCCCTTTTCTTCTACTCTAAGATTCCAAATAATTCTTTAAAAACATCACACAAAAATATTTCTGTTGGGTGTTCTTATTTAAATTCTTTTGTCACATAATGTTCACAGCATCATTGTTACTTACTGATTTTTGTTAGAATTTACGTCTCAGGTTCTTAATATTCTGGTTTGTTAAATGGATGTCATGTGTAGGATTTGGGGAAGATTAAACAAGGTACAATATGTAACAAAATGTGCCTTAGCAGAGTCCTGGCACAAAAAGGAGCTCAACCTGGTGTGTTGTATTCATTGTTTGTACAGATGAACAGAGTGAGGGCAGGTCATCTCAAGTGTTGGGCCTTTCAGCAGTGACTGACTTGATGCTTGTCCATTAGCAGCAGACAGGACAAATTGAGGTCTTTGTTATGAGGGGATCCCAGCCCAACTTCTCCCTCTGCTTAGGCCTGCTTCCTTCACGTCCCCAAAGTCATGGAACATTCTGGAACTCCTCAGTAATCTTCCTGCATGCAAATATCTGTCTCTGAATGGGCTTCCCAAAGAACTCAACCTGTAGCACAACATCCTCTTACTTACATGGCTAGCTGGACTTTCTGTTGACTCCAGGATGAAGTTCAAATCTGATAGCATGTTTTCTAAGGCCCTTCCCAATCTAGCCCCAAACTACTTCTCTAGTATCTTGGAGAATTTCCTCCCCTGTACTTCGGCCACAGATCACTTCTCTCCAGTCCCGTAATAAATGATGCTTTTTTTCTATATTATTGGTTTATTCCATATTTTTTCTTTTGTGATATCTGTTTATATTTTATCTACCTGACCTTGACCTTGACTCATCTACAACCCACCCATTTGCTTGACTCCTTCCAAAAGTCTTTGGCTTCTTCTTGCCTTCCTAGTATCTATGACTGTTTTCCCCCATTTTCAGTTTTCCCATTCTGCCTCCGCATTGACAGTTGGAATAAATTCTGCTTCTCAAGTTGGAACATTTCGAATGTCTTGATTTCCATGTGATTGTGGATTCCTTGAGTGAAAGGACCCTGATGTGTCTTTGTATTTCCATTTCCCCATTCAGGGTCTGCACTGAGTAGGTGCAAATATGGTGTATTTATGGGGTGGATGATCATCAGATTATGGAGACTTTTTATCAGCTGTGCTCAAGTGAGACCCTATCACAAAGATATTTATGGTACTCACACAATTGAATTGTTTGGAATATGATATTCTCGCTAAGAAGTGGGCTAGTATGGAAGCATCATCATTAGGATTCAAGGGATGTTTAGGGCAACTTGCAGTAATTGCTTCTGTGAGGAAAACCTCCCATATTTCAGACCCAGGCCTGAATGCTGTGGCAATTTAAAAATAAAATTCTTAAAGACTGTGTACCTAATATGTTTACAAACGTATGGGGCTGGCAAGAAATACCTATAAAACATATTAAAACACAATATGATTTAAGATAAATCTGCCAATCATAGAACCTAGGAGCCCGGGGAAAAGAAAGAAGACAGGTATCTGGGAGAAAGTAAAATCAGAATAAAATTTTAGTTCATCACTAGCCTTACTATATTGCATTTCTCCAGGGCAAAAAAAGTATCTTATTTATATTTATATCTGTAGCCCTTCTTTGCACACCTTCTTTGCACAGTTAATTCCTCAACAGAGAGCCTAGAACATACTAAGTTCATTGTAAGCATTGGATGTGGGAAGGAAGGGCAGGTTTTGGGCATATGAGGTGAAACTAGATTTTGCTGAACTATGTTTACTAGGTTCGTCTTAGCTGGGCTTTTTGGTTGTACAAAGAGTTTGTCTTTGGCTATTTCAATTGAGTGAGAAGTTACTCAAAGGATGGTCATAGGGTGATGTACAGAATCATTGAAAGGCCAGAGAGTCAAGCTCAGAGGATGAGGATGGACAGGACCCCTAGAGGACTAGCAATGGGCAACATCCATGGTAATGCTGTAGCACCTCAAAAGTCAGGTTCAAGGGCCTGATGCTCAGAGAGCCAAACATGAACATATCAGCACTTCTGAACAGAGAAAGGCTTATTCAATTTGGCTCAAGCGTGAAGAAGAAGAGGTAAACTCGTATTCAACCTGCTCTTCAATGTAATGGAGACTTTTATGAGTAGGCTAGATAATATCCCCAGTGATCAAAGCTGCTCATCCCTTGGTTGATCAAACCTCTGGATGCCATCAAGGAAATCTACATGACTAAAAATCATTGTTCTTTAAAAGAAAAACAAGTTCATGAATCTTGTGGGAAACCCCCAGGGCTTTGGATATGAAGACAATAAGTTATTAGTGACTACCCTTTACTAACATAACTACCTGTAAGCAGTCATGCCTGGAGGAAGAAAAGGACAAAGAGAAAGGAAAATAAGTGAAACAAACTTCTTATGATCTTTATAATATAGGCTTGGTTACAGGCACAGTCACCTTAGGCCTCTCTACTGCCACACTGTTTTGACCCCCTTGGTCTGTGTCTCTGGATCATCAATACTCTTACTACATTTGTAGAAAATTTCTCAAATGATCCTTCAAGCTTGAATTACTGTGCCCCTCTGAGACTCAATGTTCAGAGAGTACTTTCTCTGACCAAATAGGCCAGGCCAAGGTCACATGCAGTTGTCCCAGAATATGGGGATGGCAGATAGAAATAGCTGCTGATTCCACAGTAGCAGAAACAAGTTTCTACCTTTCCTGAAAACTTACTTGGTGGTGATTGTCTCCTGACTGCCCACCTCTATATATGAAGGGCATCTAACTGCTGGTTAGCCAAAGATGACAACTGTGCATCCAGGGATGACGAGTTATGAGTTTTGGCATTTAGACAACTTGTGTAAATTTTCTAATTCTGCCAGTTGGCAATGGGCTGTGCCCACAGAAAAGGCTTAGAAGTGGATAATTAGTCTCTCACATCTTCCCTAGGGATCTGACAGTTGGCAATATTTAACTAGTCTTAAAAAGAATGATCCCTGAAACTTGTCTGGATCCTTTTCAGGTATGAAAACTAAATCCAGCTTTCTCCCTTTTGCCTGCACATCTGTGATGTGCATTATACAACTACAGAAATACCTTTGTTGCGAGAGGAGGTTTCCCCAAGGGAGAAGCACACACACAGGAAACAAGTGAAACAGCCAACAGTGAGTGGGTAAGACAGTTGAAATTTGGCTTCATGACCACCTTACACCTCCAGAATCATTGGTGAAGTCATTTTCTAGTGGAAACGGATATAGGCAGCTGGTTATATCAGTCATATAACGTACCTTTTGTATGGGATTAAACTTTTTTTTAATGTTAGTGCTTATGCTACATTTTCTTTGAGATTTAAACCCAGTTTGGTGGAATTTTGTGTTTCCAATAAAACATTTCAAAGGTGAGGAAATGGGTTATGTCTCTGGGAACTGATCAGCTTGGGCAATTAATCATTCATGAGCATATCATCAATTTCAAATTTTGCTGATTATATTATTAATTCTCAGAAGGACTATATTTTTACTAATTTCTCATGATGTTTCACATAGTTAGGATAGCTGATTTTATGGTTTACATTTGTATAGAGTTTTACTACTTACATTTGACAGTGATTTATTTGTTTTTCATAATGAACCACTGAGGCAAATGAAGTGCTATCCTATTTTATGGGGGAGATCCCCCCAAAAACCTGGAATTACTTTTTGGAGGCTGCTTGTAGTAAAGGCTTCCCCTTTAGGTAGCCGTTTTAGGAATCCACGGCATCAGCGTAACAACTGGCATTGTTGTAAGTGGTTGCACTCAGCTTCAGTGAATTTTTTTTTTTTGAAGATTTTTTTCAGTGTGTTTGCCATTTGATGGTGGGTGATTTACAAGTACACCTGCCCATACAGCACTTCATGTTCAGCAGTTTTTGATAAGAAACAGTGTGACCCTCATGCCCTACCCTTCCTATTCACTTGATCTCACCCTGAGTGACTTTTTATTTGTTTTTCTGATGTAAAAAGTCCTCAAAGGGAAATGTTTTTGCCAGTGTGGAAGAGGTGAATTAAAATGACAGAAGCACTGACTGGTATCAAAATTAATGACTTAAAAAACTAAGCAGTGCAAAAACTGTCTTGATGTGTGTATTGCATCAAATGGAGAGTACTTTGAAGGTGACTGAAATTTAAACATGTAAGATACACAATTTTTACAAACAAATTCCATTTTTTTGAGGGTCCCCACTTGTACAGGTTAGTTTACAGAAGAAACTATGACTCATCAAAGTTAAATGATTTGTTAAGGTCACGTAGTAAGGGATGGGTTGAGGTCTAAGTCCTAGATCTTTCAGCTTCAAGTTCATAGCTTTTATAATTACCATCACAATGACGACTAATGAAGGAACTGGTCAAGAAACGATGCATGAATTGAGATCTTCTGTGTTACTTATTCATTAGCACTTACTGATATCATTTAAACAAAAGATATTTTCTTAGTGACTATGAAATCAGCAGACTTTTGAAAGAAATGTTACTATATGACTCTACTCCTCTCCTTTGATAAATAATAGAATTGGTCAAGTTAAAAATTTTTATACTCAATCACCTGTAGGAAGAAAGCACCTGGTTTTATATTGATTTACTTTGGAGGAAGAAGAGACATGTTGGCAATCTTAGCATCAAAGATGTGAAGCAAATTTAGAAGGCCCCAAACCATAAGCTCTACCTGAATTTTTATACACACACACACATACACACACACACACACACACACACACACACACACACACACACGTAGTTTCATATATACATATAATTCCATTATATATATAATTTCACAGTTGTTAGTGAAATATGTTCATATGAAATATTGTTATTGTCCATATTGTTTGTTTCAGATACAATGAATAATCTCATTAAATTATTCTTCTGTTGTCTTGAGAAAGCAACAAATATTAACCTATGGCTAAATATAAGTTTTAACTACTATAAGCAGATTCAATCGCTTTGGTTCCTTTGATCATCTCAGAATTGTGCAGAATTTTAATAAGCAAATTTATGCACTGTATTATGACTAAAATAGATGACAAACATTTAACTACTATCTGTTGTGGAAACTTTTAAATTAATTTTTAAAAATTAAGTTAATATTTTTAAAAATATACAATGCATACACCCTTTGCCACCTGTCTGTCACTTGTTATTTTCAGCATTTATAAATTAGCTGGAATGGTTTTCCCTTGGTCACTAAATGCTTAGTGTCTTCGCTGCCTGAAGTGATTCTGTGAAAGCTACACTCATCTGAGACTTAGCTAAGAGCATGAAAACTATGTAAAACTGAACTTAGCAGAAACACTCTTAGCTAATTTATATATAGGAAGTCTGAACTTTAAGTACAGAAACATTCATATCACCCCAGAAATATATCTACTTCTTCTTTTTGAATTTTCATTTTTATTCCTCAATAGCTAGCTACTAAACATGTAGATAGATTTACATATTGATTTGTGTCCTGAAGCACAAACAGCAAAGTCTGTACTTTGTGCAATTGTTAAGATAGATAAATGATATACAAATCCTAATGTACTGTTGGTAGACTACTCTACTTTTGTTTCTGAGATTTTTCTGGCTTTCCAGGGCCTTCTCTTGGTTGAAACTTTACAGATATCCTTCAAACAACAGAACAAAAATCCATGGATTAGTCAGGTACAAGTAGGCATATGAATAATTTGGTTTTTAAGTTGTATTTCTCCAGCTTTTGTTTTTTCCTGCCTGATTTGTCCTAATGTCCAATAATGTTGATTCAGGAGGTGGCATGTATGTTGTTTTCCAAGTGTGTTAGATGATTTGATCATTCATTCATTACATTGTTAACTACCGAATGCTTACTGTGCTCACTCTGTTTGAGGCGTTGGTGTAAATTTCAGTTACCAAGATATATTAGCTGTTAATAATTGCATAAAGTACAGACTTTGCTGCCTGCACTGACATGTACAAATCATTGTGAAAATAACACATGCATATCATGCTCTACAAGGAATAATTTCACTTCCTTTAATGTCATGGTGATTGGTCACCATGAATCCGTAATTTAATTCTTGCACAAACAGCGAAGCATGTAGTTGTATCTCCTCCTTTCCCTGTGATAAAACCACCACCACCATACCATAAAATTACTCATAAAAATACAGAAAACACACCAATACTCAAGAGCACTGGAAATTAAGGGTATGAGTCTTTAGTACAGATAGATGCCTTTGAGAAATAATCTGGGGTCAATTCATGTCTAGAGGTAGAACAACTCCATCAACCAGAAATAATTATAAAAGAAAGTTTCTATCCATTTTAGTTATCTACCTCAGACAGATAATCTAAGACTGGAAAATCTCAGTTACTACCAGGTTTGAAGGAAGTTGACTTTTGGGGAAATCTCTACTGCATCCCCATTCCCTACCCTCCTGGTCATTGAGGGAAACATTGTAGCTGGGCAACCCTATTCAATCTATGCTACAAGCACAATATAAGAGATATTTAATTAACTCCTCTCAAATTTAGAGAGTTTAGTACCAAACTTAGTAAACCATGGTATACTTTTATCTTTTCATATCTTTGTTCATTTTTTAATCTTTAAACCTCTAAAAGAAAACTGATAGGAATGTAATATGAACGTAAAGTGTTATTATTTTATTATCCCTCAATACTGAAGCAATAGTATAATAAACACACATGTACTCTTTATCTAGATTCAACAATTATTAACATACTGTTCTATTTACTATCCTTCTCTCTCTCTCTGTGTGTGTCTCTCTTTCTTGCTCAATAAAATTTTCTGTACCATTTGAAAGTATGTTGTATCATCTTGATACTTCATCTTTTAAAACTTCAGTAGATACCTGCTAATGATAAGGACTGTCTCCAACACAATCATAATACTACCATGAATACTAAGAAAATTAACAATAATTTCATAATATCATCTAATGACCAGGCCAGATTTAAATTTTCTCATTTGTCTCAAAAATATTTTTTAGAGTTTCAAAAACATTTTTGGAAATGGGATTTAATCTAAAATCACAAAATGCTCCTTGTTGCTAATTCTCATAGACCCTTTTAATGTGGGGAAATCGATAGAGAATATCTATAATATTTATCAATAGTGTGTTCTGAGTTAAAGTGGTTTTGGCTTGAATGATATGACCTCAGAGGGAAATTCTTGCTTACATTCACTCATAGCTTTGCTGGGATGGGAACAGCTCACCCATCTGTCTTCTCTGTGTGACCAAGTTCTGGGGTAGGAAGCATAGTGACTCATGATTGGATCCTGGGTGAATGTGACAGTCTGCCAGTTTCCTTGAACACTCTTTGTTATGCACCTCCCATGGTCTTAACAGGATTGAAAATTAGATTTGGGACATAGGAAAAGTCTTTAAATTTAGAATCTTTAGGCCATAATAAGACACTTGGGGTGTAGTAGCAATAAAAAGTTGGTTAAATTTATACATTTAAAAAATGTCTTCAGTAATAGAGTATTAATTTGCCAAATTTAATCTATCTTTACTGCTGTTTAAAAAACAACATAAAAAAGTCATAAAAATTTATTATGATTAAATTAATGTCCCAAACTACTAAAACTTATCCCCTTAAATGATACAACAGTTCTGATTTTAAATATTTTTGATGGGAAACTGCCAATAAACATTAAATAGCTACATCAGGTTAAACCCAAATAATAACACAAATGGTTCTGTTTGGTGTAACATTTCTAGACTTGTCATATTTCATAATAATTCAGGGGATAATAGTTAAGAATAATCTAGGCTAGCGATATTGGAACAAACATTTTTCTCAGTCTGTTTTTTTTAAACATAGGCAAATTCAACTTTTGCTCTTTCTTTTTTTTTTTTTGAGTTGGAGTCTCACTCTGTCCCCCAGATGGAGTCTCGACCTGCAGCCTCGACCTGCTGTGCTCCAGCGATCCTTCTGCCTCAGCCTTCCAAGTAGCCGGAATTACTGGCACGTGCTACCATGCCTGGCTGATTTTTTGATTTATTGTGGAGATGAGGACTCGCCAAGTTGCCCAGACGGGTCTCGAACCCACGGGCTCAGGAAATCCACTTACCTCAGTGTCCCAAAGCACGGGATTACAGGCTGAGCCACCGAGCCCAGCTAACTTTTGCTCTTTCAAACTCTGTTAATTAAGATAAATACTCTGAAACACAAGGGCTTCAAAAGTCAAGTATAGTTAGCTTCCTTAACAAGTAATTGCTTACTATACAAGGTTTTTGAGATAGAAGTTGGATCTGTGTGAAATAGAAACATCAGGTGTAGGATTTCTAATGGTGAGGTGAGAACTATTTAGCTGCAAATGATAGAAAAATCTCATTAAACTAGCCCAAACTAAAAGATGATCTATTTACTTACATAATTAAGAGGACCAGGAATAAACATGGCTTTTGACATGACTGGATATAGGGCCTCAATGATATTATTGGAGCCTAGTCACCCCCCACCCCTCCTCTGCTTTTCTCTGCTTTGATTTCATTCTCAGTCACTCTATCATAGGGGCAAAATGGCTGCCAACAGTTCCCAGTTTGCATTTGCAAAATTTGGAATCTTGAGAAGATGAATTCCCCTTTTCTACAAACAGTTTGAAGAAAAAGTTCTGGGCCTGGTTTTTTACTGGCTTATATTTTGTCACATTTTCATCCTTGTGCTAATCCCTGTGGCCAGAGTAATGTAATGCATTGATTGGCTAAGTCCAAGGTTACATTTGCTCTCCTGAAAAAGTTGTTGATTTTAGCTCTTTCCAAGCCGTATTATAAGAGAATAAGGGAGGAGCTGGTGCCCCCGAATGAAACTTGCTCAACAAAAGAAAGGGAATGCCAATGAACATGAAGCATCTATGTCAGGCTGAACTCAAATTATAAAACAAATGGCGCTATTTGGCATAACATTTCATATTTATGAAACACTTTTACACATATTATCTCTACTATAAGCTTCGAGACAGTTCCATTAGGGAGGTTGAAGCGATTGCTAGTCCTATTATACAGATTAATGGTTTGTTTGGGAGCTCATAAAGATCCCTCCCTGCCTGCAGCAGCAGCGGAATAAAGCCATGTTAATCTCTCCTCTGACAAAATCTCTCCCAGGGATAGGTAATACTGTTTAGACCAGGGCTCTGGTTTGGTTCCATTTTGGTACCAGGGCATTTACAATCTTTGGTCTCTTCAAGGAACCTGAACTTCCAGTTTCATTTTTTGGAACAACCATAGTACCTCACAAAAAAGTTTTTCCTGGGGTATGGAAAGAAGAAGAAACGTTCATTTGTGTTAGGTTTTGTCATTCCTACATGAATTAAGAGCAACAAAACAAACTTCACTAAATTAAGTAAATGTGATAAATACCTTAGAGCCATCGAAGTTTGGAGCAGAAGATAAATTGGTTAGCTCTTTCATTCCCATTCTGCAGATGAGGAGACTGAAGATCACACAGGGGAAAGAAGGGTCCCAATTCCACAGATCTAATTAGAGGTAGAGCGGGCACTAACATTAGCCTTTCTTGACTTCTAGTTGGTGTTTTTTTCCTCCCTATACCATGCTGCCTTTTTTCCTAGATGTGTCTAATGTGGAAAAATTATAGTTCATTTATAGTACTTCACTATTTTGTGCTATTTGCCATTGCTTGTATACGCAGTGAAAAACAAAACATTTGGTATCTTGGTTCCTGAATTTAGCCCCATACTGCTACACCCACAGAGTGTCCAGCAACCCCCAAGAGACCAAACTTTTGGACATTGGTCTCTCACTTTAGGGCAGAATTGTCAGATTTAGCAGCTAAAAATACAGAATGTTCAGTTCAATTGAATTTCATATAAACGGTGAATCATTTTTTAGCACACATATGCCACCTGCAATATTTGGAAAATACTTATACTAAAAAACTATTTGTTGTTAACCTGACTCTGGAACATTCTGGAAAGGGAGGGAAGAGGCAGGGCTCCCCTTGCTCTGCTGTGATGATTGAATCTTAGGGTACCAGAGGTCTGCTTGGTAAATGCACACGTCTGTCTGCTCACCCACAAGCTTACCGAATCTTACTGAAGCGGAAATTCAAGCCACTTATATGGTTGCAGATTTTATTAGTTCATTTCTTTACTTTAACACTTTCTGTTCAGAAAATCTTCAGAATCAGGGACTCAGAACAAAGAAGGAAGAGATTAAGTGTGGAAACAGACATGTAAGGAAACCATCCATGTGCCACATGGCTATGCCAGCTATTTTAACCTTCAAACTATTCTTCCTTCCTTTCCTCCCTCTTTCTTTTACTCCTTTCTTTTCTTTCCCCACTTCCCCCGCCCCTCCTGTCCCACAGGCAGCCATCCAAATGTATTTTGTATATGCTTTTATTTGTACTTATTTTGGTAACATGTTCCTTTTATTTTCATACCAATGCATTTTAAATTTAGGTAAATACCATGGTGTTACATGCTTCATTCTTTTTTAATTAGCTCAGCAACATATATTTTAAGATGCATTTATATTGCTGTGTCTTTTCTACATTGGTTAGGAAATTGGTCGGTTACTTCTAACTGCTTGATTTTTTTCTTTACCCCCAGTAAAGAAAAGGTGTTCTATGATAGCTCCTTAATGGTCAGATCTGTCTTATTTAGGTTTGAACCTCCAAAGCTGAGTTTGGAGGCTGACACTTAAAAAGTGCTTAAGTAATTTGCATCGAGGATTGAAACATTATATGAATAGTTGAGTAGAAATAAATGAAATGTTAATGAAGGAAATAGCTGCTTATTATAGATATTATAAAGTATTCACTTAGAGAAAATTTTTATGTTGCCAGACTCTTTGACGATCATTAGTTAGCTTTTCTAACTTCAACTTAATACCAATGAGCTGCAGTCATAACTCTGATTACCTTGAGACTTCTGTGTATAGTTGAAAAGGTTTTAACATAGTCCTACTTAAAGTATAGCTTAGGGAAACAAAAGTGATACACCCAGCACATAAAGTCTGACTTAACTCGCAACTGGGGTAGGATTAACCTTTAATGGAGATTCGTCAATAGCAATGCTCAAGTCCTACCAGTTCTTATGACATTCAAATCTCTGTTTTGAATCAAATTAAATGCAGAAAATTCCACTTTCATTTCTCTCAGAAATGAATGTTTGTGCAAGAAAAAGATAATGACCTTGTCAGTAACAGCACAATAGTCATGGACCTAATTAAAAAAAATTTTTTTTGAAACCTGAGGTGACAATTACCAGCAATACTAGTGGATTCATGTCTTGTTGTTTATCTTTCAGTTGCTGTTTATTTTATTTTATTTTATTTTGAGCTGGAGTCTCACTCTGTCGCCCAGACTGGAGTGCAGCGGCCGCTCCCGGCCACCGCAGCCTGGACCTGCCGGGCTCCGGCGATCCTTCCGCCTCAGCCTTCCAAGTAGCTGGAACTACAGGCGCGCGCTACCATGCCCGGCTCATTTTTTTTGATTTATTGTAGAGATGAGGTCTCGCCAAGTTCCCCAGGCGGGTCTCGAACCCACAGGCTCAGGCAATTCACTCACCTCGGCCTCCCAAGGCGGCGCGGGATTACAAGCTGAGCCACCGAACCTGGCCTCAGTTGCTGTTTATAAGTGGGCCCTGAATATGCATTTGGCTTCACCCAGCATCGACATGGCACATGCAGCAGATTGTGGAAGAAAAATGACGATGTGACAATGGGTCTCAGTGGGATTTTTCAGAGAGAGGGCACTGGAAGCCAGTCTCTCTCTGCTGACTATTGCTCCCTACCTCAGGAAGAGAGGAAGTTCTCCTGGAACATTTTGCTTGTGTCCTGGGATTCAGAGTACTGACTGGGGCTTTTAAGGTAGACATGCAGAGGCTGTTATGGAGGGACATCACAGCAAGTTCACCTCTGGGTTTCTAGACTTTCGGAAAGATTTCTTAGAAAAGACTATTATAAGTTCCTTCTTAATCTTACAATGTTGTAGAGTCATAGAGATCTTGGGCTTTGAGCTAGACCACCTGGGTTTGCAGATCAGTTCTACCAATTACCAGCTGAAGAACCTTGGCCAAATGACAGAACCACTGTGAGCCTCAGTTTCATCATCTTTTGAGAAAGCCAAACAACTAAGCTAAACAGGTGCTTTTGTTTTTTAACAGCAGAACTTCTTAGGGTTTTTAATATGATTAATGTCCACATGAATCTCCTAGAGCTTGTTAGACTAATACATGGAGTACTTTTTTCCCCCTTGGAACATCTTAGGGGATTAAATGAGCCACATATCTGGGAAATGCTACCCTATGAGGATGTTCTAGACACATGTTTAAGTCGTAACTGAACAATAGTTCTCAATGAATAGGTTAATTGAAAACTTACTAGAGCCCAGGCACTATTCTGAGTGTTTTACATATATTATAATTATTTTTATACCTCAACTCATAACATAGGTATTATTATCATCCATCCTTTGCAAATAAGAACCCTGAGGCACAGAGAGTTAATTATGTTGCCTGAGATCATACAGCTTTCCTTACTGTCCAATCTGCTATTTAACCCAGATCTTAAATTTTTAGTTTCAATGACTATGTTTTTCATTTTTGCAAGTTCTAGTTGATTCTTTACACTTCCATACACTCTTTAAAAAAAAAAAAAAAATCAGTGTTCTATTTTATTCATTAGAGTTTCTATGCCTTCTTTTCTCTGTAATAGTTTAAAGCATCTATTTTGTAGTGCCTGAATTTGCTTTGTAATTCTGGTTCATGGAGTGACTTTGCTGCATCTACTGACTATTTATCAGGGTGGCTCATTTTTTTGTGCATGTAATTTTAAAATTTTGGGGCATAATCTTATCTCCAGGATACTTTGTTGTCTCTGTGGCTGTTTATCTCTGGGGCTTCTGGATTACCGATTTAGCAAATAAAGTAGAGGGTACTAAGTTAAGTCTGAATTTCAGAAAAAACAACAAATGATGTTTTAGTAGAAGCATGTCCTTAGATTGCAACTTAAAAACTGTTGTATAACTGAAATTCAAATGTAACTGAGTGAACTGTATTTTTCCTTCGGTAGGCCTCAGCACCCTGCTTTGTGGAAGACTCTCTATGGAGTCTGATTGATTCTGACGGAATTCACAGGAATTCCCAAGAGTCAAACCAGTTTTTATATAATTTCTTTGCTTGGGATTTCTATAAAACATATAATCCCAAATTGTATAAATTTGGGTGCTACATGACAGTTCCAACTTTCAAGGTTTGCCTGGGACTGAGAAACTGCCTTGGAAGCAGGATTTCTTGTTTTTACCAGGAAAGTTTCAGCAAACAAGGGTGAAATAGTCACCCTAATGCCACACCCATGCATGGGTGTGGACTGGGAGTCTAAATTTCTTTTGGGGTTTACTGTCCTCTCTCTCCCTCCCCTTTTAAACTCCTGAGCATCTAGCACATTCCCTTGATATATCTGAGGCATATTGCTTAGGATTATTCTAATTCTCTTCTTAGGAGAAGGAAAATCGTCTGAGGACCCAAAGTTAGTGCAGGTGCCTCTCCACCTGGTCATTTTCCCTGTCTCCATATAGATGTTAAATTTCCATCTCTTGGCACTTTGACCTATTTTGGGATTTAATACTCATGGAACTCCAAGGTGTCCACTGAGCCATACTGGTCAGGCTTTGATTTTTCTTTTTGTTTCTGGCTCTTAGATTTTCCTCTTTTTCTTTCACACTAGGCTATGTATATATTTTTTAGTTGTTACATATATATATTAGCACAACAAGGAGTAGTTTTATTAAGCAAAGAACAGCACACTCTCAAGAAGGGAGAGCAGGTAGAAAACATTTAGCATTTAGTTGTTATAGTTAATATGGCATTTTTTTCTGCCTTTCTGATAAGATAGGTCCACAGTAGCTGGCCACCCTCCTGCCGGAGTCTTAAACATCTCTATAAATTTAATTTAATTTTCTTTTTTTTTTTTTTTGAGTTGGAGTCTCACTCTTGTCACCCAGGCTGGACTGCAGTGGCACGCTCATGGCCACCGCATCCTCCACCTGCTGGACTTAGGCAATCCTTCCGCCTCAGCCTTCCAAGCAGAATTTAATTTTCTACAACAAATATGTAAATAAAAATAATATTGTGAAAGGTGCAATGAATCTGAAACTCTCTTATGCTGATGGTAAGAGTATATATAGGTGTAAATTTTTGAGTGGGTAACTTGATAAGAATTATCGAGTCTTAAAAATGTTTACATGTTTTAATTGAGGAATCTATCCTAAGAAAATAACTCAAGATATAGGAAACGTTTCAAGTACAATATATTTTTCATAATGTTATTTATGAGTAACAGTTGGAAGAAACTTAGAAAAATAGATAATGGTATAGTATAGTACTTTCATATACTGGAATCTTAAATAAAATTTTATTTACAAAAAATTTACTAAAATGAAAAATGAGAACTAGATGTTGTTATCATTTCCATTTTACAGATGATAAAACTGAGATTCAGTTTCCCAAGAGAATCCCAGTTGGCCTGACTCCAAAGCTTATTCTCCAAACCACCAAGCTAAGACTACACAATTGTATTTAAATTCTTAGAGTCAAAATCAAAAGCAAGTAAAATAAATATTAATCGTGTTTGCCTCTGGGTGGTAAAATTGTGGAAGTTTCACTTTTTTTTTGGCCCCTTTTCATAGTTTCTACATTTTCTTCAGTAAGAGATTTTTCTTAAGATCAGAAATTACATTTTAAATTTAAAAATACATATTGATACTATTCTTTTTCCTCCTAAGGAAGTTCTAACTAATTATACGGGCTTTCATTTTGCATTATTTGGCATAAGTTGTGAAAGATAGACAAACTATTTAAAAAGATAATTCCTAATGAAAACATGTTTTCAACTTGGGGAGTTTTAAAAAAATAAAGGTCACATTTACTGAGGTATAACTGCCATATAGTAAAACTTACCTTTTTGACTGTAGCCTTGACTATGAACTATGGTCAAAAAGTTGTAGTGGTTTTGACAAGCGCATACAGTTGTGTAACCACCACTATAATCAAGATTTAGTAAGTTCCATCACCCCTCAAATTCTCTTGTGTCCTTTTGTGGTCAGCTTCTCCTCTGACTTCCAGCCACTGGTTACCACTGATTTGTTTTGTGTCCCTATAATTTTTCCTTTTTCAGAGTGTCATATAAATGCAATCATAGAGTATATTGCCTTTTGAGTTTGTTTGTTTGTTTTTTTTTCACTTAGCATACAACATTTGAAATTCATCCGTGTTACTGCATATATCAGTATCTCTTTTCCCTGTTATGAATGGCCACAGTTTGTTTATCTAGTCATTGGTTTAAGAACATTTGGGATGTTTATAATGTTTAAATGATTATAAATAAATAAATATAAACATTCATGCTCACATTTTTGGCAAACATCATTTCCATTTGATGAATACTAAAGAGTAGGATCACTGAGTTGTAGGGCAATTTTCTGTTTAATTTTATAAGGAAATGCCAGATTGTTGTCCAGAGTGATGGTTGTACTAAATTTGCATTCTTACCAGTAACACGAGGATTCCAATTGTTTTAAATTTGTACCAGTACTTCCAGCACTTGGCATTGCTAAGATGTTTTTTCTTTTCTATTTTTGTGAGGGAAGGGGAGCATTCTAATAGCTGAGTAGTGGAGAGCCTCATTGTGATTTTAACTTTCATTTTCATAATGATGATGAATATCTTTTTATGTTTTTGCCATTTGTATATCTGCTTTGGTAAAGAGTCTTCACATTTTTGCCTGTTTTTAAAAATTGGGTACTTGTTTCTTATTATTGAGGGTTAAAGGATCTTCATCTATTATGGATATAAGTTATTTATCAGATATGTATTTTACAAATATTTTCTCTCAGGTATGAGATGTCTTTTCATTTTCTCTTTTTAAAAAAATTTTTTTTATTTAAAAAAAATTTTTTTTTGAGTTGGAGTCTCACTCTGTCACCAAGACTAGAGTGCAGTGGCCACTCCCGGCCACCGCAGCCTCGACCTGCTGGGCTCCAGCGATCCTTCCGCCTCAGCCTTCCAAGTAGCTGGAACTACAGGCGCGTGCTACCACACCCAGCTAATTTTTGATTTATTGTAGAGATGAAGTCTCCCCAAGTTGCCCAGGTGGATCTCGAACCTGCGGGCTTGGGCAATCCACTCACCTCAGCCTCCCAAAGCGCGGATTACAGGCTGAGCCACCGAGCCCGGCTTGAATTAACTTTAATTCTTTTCATTTTCTTAATGGTGTCTTGAAGAACAGAAGTTTTTAATTTTGATAAAGTTCAATATTTTCTTTTGTAGATTTTGTTATTATATGTAAGATATCTTTGCCTAACCAAATGGTCACAAAGTTTTTGTCCCAGAAATTTTTTAGTTTTAGGTTTCCTTTTTAGTTCTGTGATTTATTTTGAGCTAATTTTTTATATTATGTACAGTTATGGATTCTTTCTTTTTTTGAGTTGGAGTTTCACTCGGTTGCCCAGACTGGAGTGCAGTGGCCGCTCCCGGCCACCGCAGCCTCGCCTGCTGGGCTCCAGCGATCCTTCCGCCTCAGCCTTCCAAGTAGCCGGAATTACAGGCACGCGCTACCACGCCCGGCTGATTTTTTTATTTATTGTAGAGATGAGGTCTCGCTGCCCAGGCGGGTCTTGAACCCGCGGGCTCAGGCAATCCACTCACCTCAGCCTCCCAAAGACGCGGGATTACAGGCTGAGCCACCGAGCCCGGCTCAGTTATGGATTCTTGTTCACTTTTTGCATTTGGATGTCCAACTTTTTCAGTGTTATTTCTTTCTTTTTTTTTTTTTTTTTTTTGAGTTGGAGTCTCACTCTGCTGCCCAGACTGGAGTGCAGTGGCACGCTCCCAGCCACAGCAGCCTTGACCTGCTGTGCTTTGGCGATCCTTCCGCCTCAGCCTTCCAAGTAGCCGGAACTACAGGTGTGCTACCATGCCTGGCTAAATTTTTTTTATTTATTGTAGAGATGAGGTCTCGCCAAGTTGTCCGGGCGAGTCTCGAACCCGTGGGTTCAGGCAATCCACTCACCTCGGCCTCCCAAAGCACTGGGATTAGAGGCTGAGCCACTGAGCCCCGCCACTATTTTGTGAAGAGACGTATTTGCTGACAAGATGCCCTTCCTCTTTGCTGAAAATCAAACATATGAGTCTATTTGGAACCCTATTTGGTTCTAATGATCTATGTGTTTGTTATTTTGCCATTATTACACTATCTTGATTACTGTAACTTTATAATAATTCTTCATATCAGAAAATATGAGTGCTCCAATTTTATTATTCCTTTTCACAATTTTTTGTTTGTTTTTTGCTGTTCTAGTGCCATTGCCTTTCCATATAAATTTTATCAGCTTGTCAGTTCTAAAATTCAAAGTCCTACTAGGATATTAATTGTGGTTGTGTTCAATCTATAGATAAATTTGAGTAGAACTGTTATCTTAACTACATAGAGCAGTGGTCCCCAGCCTTTTGGCATCAGGGACCAGTTTCACGGAAGACAATATTTCCACAGACTGGGGCTGGGAAGGAGGGAGGGTTGGTTTTGGCATGATTCAAGAGCATAACACTTATTGTGCACTTTATTTCTATTATTATTAGATTGTAATATATAATGAAATAATTATACAACTCACAAGAAAAAAAGAGGCATGGACAGAAGTGGTAAATAAAATAATGGGTGGGCCACATGTGGACCACAATGTATCAGATTCTGAATAAAAGTTACTACTAGATGCAGCTGTACAATTGAAGTACATCAACTCACTTGCCATTCACTGATGGGGTTTTGATATGAGTCTGCAAGTAATTTATTCATTATCCTCTCTGTGCAGTCAAATCTCACTGCTAATGTTAATCTGTATTTGCAGATTCTCCCCAGCACTAGCATCACCACCTCAGCTCCACCTCAGATCATCAAGCATTAGATTCTCATAAGGAATACCCAACCTAGATCCCTTGGTATACAGTTCACAATAGGGTTCACACTGCTGTGAGAATCTAGTGCTGCCGCTGATCTGACAGGAAGTGGAGCTCAGGTAGTAAGGCAAGCCATGTGGAGCAGCCACAAATACAGATGAAGCTTCACTTACAGCCACTTACCTCCTGCAGTGTGGCCCAGTGCGTAACAGGCCATGCATGGTACTGGTCTTTGGCCTGGGGCTTGGGGACCCCTCACATAGAGTCTTCCAATACATGAATACAGTATCACCAGTCACTTAGTCTTTTATTGATTTTGTCTCTGTATTTTGTTGTTTTCAATATACAGATCTTACACATATTTTGTTAGAGCTATACTTAAATTTTTCGTTTTCTGGTGCTATTTTAAATGTCATTACTTTTCAATTTCAGTTTCTAATTGTGCACTGCTAGTGTATAGAAACATGATTTATTTTTGTTATATTGAACTTATATCCTATCCCTCTGCTAATCTCACTTATTAGTCCTAGTATCTTTTTTAACGATTCCTACTTTTTACAGAGATAATCATGTTGTCTGTGAAGAGAGCCACCCTTCTTTCTTTCTTTTTTTTTTTTTTGAGTCGGAGTCTCACTCTGTCACCCAGACTGGAAGCGGCCACTGCAGCCTCGACCTGCTGGGCTCCATCAATCCTTCCGCCTCAGCCTGCTGAGTAGCGGAATTACAGGCATGCGCTACCATGCTCGGCTGATTTTTTTTTTTTTTTTATTGATTGTAGAGATAAGATCTTGCCAAGTTGCCCAGGTGGGTCTCGAACCCACAGGCTCAGGCAATTCACTCACCTCAGCCTCCCAAAGCACGGGATTATAGACTGAGCTACCGAGACTGGCTATTTCTTTCTTTATAATCTTTATGCCATTTATTTCTTTTTCTTTCAGTATTGCACTGGCTAGGACCTCCAATGTAAGGCTACATAGGAGTGGAGTGAGTGGACTATAAATTAGGTTTTAGGTAGTTACAGCAGTTTAAAGAAATTAGAGGAAATTCATGTGTGTCATATATGTGTGTGTGCTACGGTGACCAAATAATCCTGGTTTGCTCAGAACTTTCCTAATTTTATCAATGAAAGTTGGGTGTCCTGAAAGCCTTCTCTGTCCCAGGCAAACCTAGACAGTCAGTCAACCTGTTTATGTACTGTGTGTGTTTCTGGCAGTGTGTGGGTTGGGGGGGGTGGTGGGTGGAGATGGAGAGTACTGAAGGTAGAGGATAGGGGATCCAATGACTAAATTTTCTTCCTAGACTCACCTTTAAATTATGTTATTTATTAAATCACTTAAAGGACTTTAATAATCATCAAGTTAGCTTAACACTAATAAATAGTTATAATTAAATAGAAATCAATATTATTTATGAGTTTGTCTTCTAAAATGTATACTGTTTAACTGTAAGTTCGATTAATGCATAAACTTCAGGAAAAAAATCTCTCTCTGACTGCACCTTACATTACATAAATAGACAAGATCTTCTTTTCCAGTGTGGTGAAAATGTTTTTTTATCTTTCTGTTTCCTGAGAAAGTAGTCAGAAGAGGAAAACTCATGTAGCCATGTGTGGCTCAAGCCAAGAAGAAAAAAAAATGAATTCTTTAAACATTTCCAGTTTAGAGGTTTGTACAAATCTGTCATATGTCCCAGTGAATAAAATTCATAATTATAGACGGGGCAAGATGGCGACGGCATAGGTGAACTGGTGAGATTCTCTGAACGGACCAAGACTGCAAACTGCGGAATAGACAGACTGTAAAGCAGAGGGAAAAGTGAACAAAACCAGAAGACCCTCATAAGGAAGAACAGGTCATTGCAGAAGAGAAATAAAAGCAACCCCACCTTCCCTCAAAAACAGAATTGAAGAGGGGGAGGGAAAGGGGTAAAGGGAGAAAAATCTACAGAAACGAAGAAAAACCAAAAGAAGAGTATGGGTCTCTCCCAGACG
>NW_007254771.1:0-1844 GCF_000164805.1 Carlito syrichta | reverse complement strand
CCAGAGCCCAGCAGGTTGAGGCTGCAGTGGCCGGGAGCGGCCATTGCACTCCAGTCTGGGCGACAGAGTAAGACTCCAACTCAAAAAAAAAAAAAAAAAAAAGATTTTGAATGGTCATTGGCCATTTTTAATTATTGTTTTCCTTTTGATTTTCTCCATGCTTCATATATTATTCTATGAATTTGCATTCATACTGATTTTCTAACTTTTCAAGTCAAGTTTTTTTCATTAATTATTAGATTTATCTCCTTTGAACATTAGTGACTTCCTGTATTTTTATTATGGGAATGGAGAGAGGATAGGCAATCAACATGATATTTTTGTTTTCTCTAACACCACTTTTTACTTGAGAGAGCAATAGTAAATTATTGAGGAAATAATCGGTCTTATAAAATTTGATGTTCTTTTACAACAATTCATTTCTACTACAATAAAATGAAATTGATTTTCCGGAGAATGTGAAAGAGGTCACCAAATATCTGTACCACATTAACTATAGATAAACCTTCCCTAGCACATTGAGTTATAGGCCATTTGGTATAAAACATTCCATGCTTCTCACAGCAGTTCAACCAGTTTGAGAAGCATTGAGTATATATATACATATATATACATGTAGTCTCCCATGGTTAGAAATGTAATGGAGACGGGGCAAGATGGCGACGGCATAGGTGAACTTGTGAGATTCTCTGAACGGACCAAGACTGCAAACTGCTGAATAGACAGACTGTAAAACAGAGGGAAAAGTGAACAAAACCAGAAGACCCTCATAAGGAAGAACAGGTCATTGCAGAAGAGAAATAAAAGCAACCCCACCCTCCCTCAAAAACAGAATTGAAGAGGGGGAGGGAAAGGGGTAAAGGGAGAAAAATCTACAGAAATGAAGAAAAACCAAAAGAAGAGTATGGGTCTCTCCCAGACGCCTGGGAGAGCAGACACTGAGAAAATTGACTTTGGAATACAAACAATGAAAAGTCCCCAGTATGAAGGGTCTCAAAATGCAAATGCAGATATCAAACAATAATGGAGAGACTAAAAAGAATTGAGGAGACACAGAAGAAACTAGGAAGGAGCTGATATCTGAGATAACAGTAATAAAGAATACTGTGAATGAAATAAATAACAAATTGATAAGCATGGAAAGCAGAATTACCCAAGCAGAAGAAAGAATCTCAGAGCTTGAGGACCAAAATATAGAAATAACCCAAACTCTTAAAAACACAGAAAATAAGCTAAAAAAGACAGAACAAAACCTTCAAGAGATGAGTGACTACCTCAAGAGGCCTAACCTAAGAATAATCGGACTCCCTGAGGCAGAAAGAGAAACAGAGACCACATTGGAACAAACTTTCCACGAGATCATTCAAGAAAATTTCCCTCATCTAATCAGTGATACAAAAATTCAAACACAAGAGATTCAGAGAACCCCCGCAAGACAACAAATGAGAAGACCAACTCCTAGACACATAATAATTCGCCTAAATAAAGTAGGCACAAAAGAAAAAATCCTAAAGGCAGCAAGAGAAAAAGGCCAGATCACCCACCATGGAAGACCAATCAGAATAGCAGCAGATTTATCTGCAGAAACCCTGCAGGCTAGGAGAGCTTGGAGCCCTATCTTCAAAGTCCTAAAGGATAAACAATTTCAACCAAGAATAACCTACCCAGCCAAGCTAAGCTTCATCAGTGAGGGAGAATTAAAATCTTTCCCAGATATCCAATCCCTAAGAACTTATGCAGCCACAAAACCATCTATACATGAAACACTTAAGAAAGTACTAAACACAGAAGAAAAGGAAAAAAGAACAACGTTCTTCACAAGAGTACAGGGAAAAGAATAAAAT
>NW_007254770.1:0-1687 GCF_000164805.1 Carlito syrichta | reverse complement strand
CATCCTCATATACAGGAAACTACATGGCCTCTTGCTAAGAAAAAGAAGAAATCTCTTTTCCACGGTTCGTCTATCAAAAAATCTACATGACGTCTTACTAAAGGTTAAACAAGAATCAGGGTTTCGAAATAGGAATATAGGGAAAGAGAGTCCACACATACAGGACTCTACACGGCCTCCAACTAAGTACGAATAAAGAATCTTTGCTGTACGTGTCCCAAATCCAAAAAATTCCCAATGTGTCTGCTATGCGACAAACATGAAACAGAGCTTCGAACTCCCCAAATGTTTTGTAGCAATTTAGCATGCAGATATTATGAATCGGTCATTTCAGGTTTCCAGCAACATTCTGGTCCACCTAAATCTTGGATTCCAGTTCCCCAAGAACATTATGGACGTCTTTCTCTTGTTATCCAAAAAACTGGAATTCTCGGTCACCAGGAACTGTCTCGTCATCCTGATGAGTGAAGCAGAAAGCTGGGTAATGGATGTCGTCAAATACCGGAAACTACATATCATATTGCTAAGGAAGAATAAGGAATCTTCCTTATATGAGTCCTAATCCAGAACTACAGGCCATCTTTCTAAGAGGTAGCCACAAATCACGTTTCTGAAGTAGGAATCTGGGTAATGGGAGTCCTCACATACAGGGAACTTCACTGCCTGTTGCTAAGTAAGAATAAGTAATCTGTATTACTCGTGTTCTTAGTCCCAAAAAAACTTCAGGTTGTCTTGCTATGGGTTAAACACGAATCATGGTGTTTTCAAGCATGAATCTGGAAAATGGAGTTCTTATTTACAGGCAACTACATGGTCTGTTGCTAGGAAAGAATAAGGCTAAAAATAAGGAATCTGGGTTGTATGAGTCCTCAGTCCTGAAAATCTACAAGGCATCTTGCTGATGGCTAAAGAAGAATCAGGGATTCGAGGCCTTAATGTGTGTAATAGCAATCCTCATATACAGGAAACTACATGGCCTCTTGCTAAGAAAAAATAAGAAATCTGTTTTCCACGGTTCCTCCATTAAAAAATCTACATGGCGTCTTACTAAGGGCTAAACAAAAGTAAGGGTTTGGAAACAGGAATCTGGGGAAAGAGAGTCTTCACATACAGGACACTACATGACTTCGAACTAATTACGAATAAAAAATTATTGTTGTACGCATCGTCAATCCAAAAAATTCCCACGGTGTCTGCTATTGGACAAACAAGAAACAGAGCTTCGAACTCCCAAATGTTTCAGAGGAATTTAGAATGCAGATATTATGAATCGGTCATTTTAGGACTCCAGCAACCTTCTGGTCCTCTTAAAAGTTGTAAATGGATATTGGGCACTCCAAGTCCGTAAGGTTCCTCGAAACAACTAAGGCCAGATTCCAGGACAAAAACAATATTCTTGCCTTATTTGGACGTAACTCTGGTCCTAAGGTAAATCTTGTAATCCTTCCCCTTCTGTGTCTCTTTTTATTTTGAGAAGGTACAAGGGTTTTGCACTTGCCAAATGTTTACTAGGTACTTTTAATGGTAACCAGGAATCATGGAATCCACGTCCCTAGGAAACTTATGAGTACCTTTCTTTTGATATACTGAATATGGAATCCACATCACAGGAAAATAATGGCATCTTACTGAGAACGAAAGCCGGGCTCGGTGGCTCAGCCTGTAATCCCGTGCCTTTGGAAGCTGA
>NW_007254769.1:5570-6144 GCF_000164805.1 Carlito syrichta | reverse complement strand
GGCGGGGGGCCGGAGAGAAAAACGGCCGCTGGGGATTGTCGCTTCGGGAGACACCCCGCGAGCCCCTCCCAGCCTCCCGCCCGCCGGCGCATGCGCCTCACACTGAGAGGACCCACGTGCCCCTGAAAGTTGGATGCCGGCTGGGGACACTGGGAAGCGAGCGGAGGCGAGTCCCGGGTGTCCTTTTCCAGGGCGGCGGAGAAAGACGTGGGAGAGCCAGAGTCCAAAAGGGTGGGGGAAGCTGCCTGAGGGCGGCACTCCCGAAGCGGTTGGTCTCCCATCCAAGCGCTCACCGCGAGCGACCCAGCTTAGCTTTCTAGTCTGTGGCGGAGTCCAGGGTGTCCTTGTCCACGTCGCCGACAAACAAGTGGCAGATCCAGAGACCAAAGGCGAGGGAGAACCTGGAACAGGGCGGCGCTCCTCGGGCGGAAGGTCCCCCATCCAAGCGCAGAACAGCGGGGACCCTGCTGAGCTTGGCAGTCCCTGGCAGATCCAGGGCCCCGGTGAGGGCAGCTCCCAATCGCTCCCTCGAGAGTCTTCCGGGCTCCGTGCCCCTCAAGCCCCAGGAAGACGG
>NW_007254769.1:0-4369 GCF_000164805.1 Carlito syrichta | reverse complement strand
GCCTACGCGTCAAAGGACTAAGGTTGGGAAGCTGGAGGAGGAGTTCCGAGGGCCGCGCTGCGTCTGGGTTTCTCGGGCTGCCTGGAAATCCCGCACGGCCCTGCTCCCGAATCGGAGCCCTCGGTCACATGGCAGGGTGGGGGGCCGGAAAGAAAACCCGCTGCCGGGGGTTGTCGCTCCGCGAGAAACCCCGCCAGCCCCTCCAAGACTCCCGCCGCCCGCCGGCGCTGGCGCTGGCGCCTCAGATTTAGAGTACCCACGTGTCCCTGAAATTGGGATGCTGGACGGGGACCCTGGGAAGCGGGTAGAGGTGAGTCCAGGAAGAATTTTCCAGGGCGTCGGCGAAACATATGGTCGAGCCAGAGTCCAAAAGCCGGGGAAAAACGCCGCGGAGGGAGGTACTCCCGATGCGGTCGCTCTCCCCTCCAAGCGCTCACTGCGAGCCACCCAGCTTAGCTTCCCAGTCTGTGGCGGATCGATCGCCAAGCGCTGTAGAGGGCAGTCCGGGGTGTCCTTTTCCACGTCGCCGCACAAGAAGTGGCGGATGCAGAGCCGAAAAGAAAGGGAGAAGCTGGAACCGGGCGGTACTCCTCCGGCGGACGGTCTCCCATCCAAGCGCTGAACAGCAGGGCACCTGCTTAGCCTCGCAGTCCCTGGCGGATCCATAGCCTGCGCGCTGTGAGGAGACCTAGTGGGGGCAGCTCCGACTTGCTTCCTCAAGAGGCTTCTGGGCTCCGTGCACCTCAAGCCCCGGATGCCTGGAAGCAGGCCCCCTTGGGACATGGGTGTCCTGGAACTAGCGGCTCACCCGGGCCCCACGCGGCTTTCCACAGCCCCAAGGCCTCCTGAGCCGGCGATCCCGGGGAATGTCCGGAAGGGAGCGCACACTCCAGCGACAGCCTGGGCGCTGAGGGGAGCGCAGGTCAGTTGGAGCCTCGGTGGCTGCCCTGGGGACGCCTGGTGTCTCCCACTCCGTGGCGTCCCGGCGACCCGGGCGTTCTGCCAACCGCAGCTGACGCTCCCGGGCGTCTGGGAAATGCCAAGCGCCCTGGATTGCGCTCTGCCCGTCGGCCCCAGGCTGTGGCTGGCATCGCGGTGCTCAGGACCCGACGTCACGAGGCTCCATTCCCATCCACCCGGCTCTGCCACACCCGACACGAAGCCCTGCGACAGCCTCCAACCCTCTCCTGCCAGGCACCCGCTTGCCCCAGCCACCAGGGGTGGGGGGGCTGAAGCCACTGGCACTGGCACGGAGCTCCTGGCCTCTCCCGCCATCCTGACTCTCAACTGTCCCCCTCTGTCACGAGCGCATCCAAAGGGATTCAAAGAACAGCGGTGGGGACTCCTGGAGAGCCCATCCCAGCGCACAGTCTGCACCCGTGGGAGCGGTGGAGCTGAACACTTAGGAAGGCTGACACCCGCCCCCGTCACGGCCGGCAGCCGAATCGCGTACCCCACCGCCTCCCACAGCCAGCCCACCCCGAACGACACACACATACACACGCACACTCGCAGGCACGCACGCCAAACTCGCAGGGCGAACCCTCCACAGGGAGAGAGACAGAGGGAGACGGAAAAGCAGGACAGAAAACTTCAGCAGACGTCCCAGTGGATCAAACAGACACAGATACCCAGAGAAAAAGAGACGCAGCGCACAGAGGAAAAGGCGGAAAAATACCCCGAGACGGGAAAGCGGGAGGCAGAGGTGTGGGGGGACCGCTGCCACTGCGAGCAGCCCGGTTCCCAGGGAGGCGCCTGGGCTCAGACAGCACAGACTGGCAGGCCTGACCGGGTGACCCTTCCCCCGTCTTCCCAGAGGACCCTCGTCGCACCCTCATTGGAGCTGAGGGGCAGGCCTGAAGCCAACCACAAAACTGCCATCCCCTGCGGGGGGCTTCCGGGACCAAGACTCACCGGGTCAGCCATCCCCGCTGAGATGCTGAGATCCCAGGAGACCTGGCCGAATCCGGGGTCGAGTGACCCTGGGGGTCTTCGGTGCCGGGGCGGATCGTGGAGCCGGCCCTTCAAGAGCCATCGTGGGAGCCCCCAGCGGCGCGTCCGAGGACGGAGGTGGGGGAGCTCGGGGAGTTCCGAAGGCGGCGCCGCTTCTGGGTTTCTCAGGCTGCCGGGGAAGTCCCGAACCGCTCCACTTCCGAATCAGAGCCTTCAGTCCCATGGGAGGGCGGGGGGCCGGAGAGAAAAACGGCCGCTGGGGATTGTCGCTTCGGGAGACACCCCGCGAGCCCCTCCCAGCCTCCCGCCCGCCAGCGCAGGGGCCTCACACTCAGAGTACCCACGTGCCCCTGAAAGTTGGATGCTGGCTGGGGGCACTGGGAAGCGAGGGGAGGCGAGTCCCGGGTGTCCTTTTCCAGGGCGGCGGAGAAAGACGCGGGAGAGCCAGAGTCCAAAAAGGTGGGAGAAGCTGCCTGAGGGCGGCACTCCCGAAGCGGTCGGTCTCCCATCCAAGCGCTCACCGTGAGCGAAGCAGCTTAGCCTTTCTAGTCTGCAGCGGATCGGTCGCCTGCGCCCCCTCACGGGTGCTTTACGGGGGAGCCCAGGGTGTCCTCTTCCATGTCGCCGACAAACGAGTGGCAGATCCAGAGCCCCAAAGCGAGGGAGAACCTGGAACAGGGCGGCGCTCCTCCGGCGGAAGGTCCCCCATCCAAGCGCTGAATCGCAGCGACCCTGCTGAGCCTGGCAGTCCCTTTCAGATCCGCAGCCGGCGCGCCATGAAGGGCCCCGGGGAGGGCAGCTGCGAATCGCTCCCTCAAGAGTTTTCCGGGCTCCATGCACCTCAAGCCCCAGGATGACGCTAAGCAGGACCCCCTGGGAGACGGGCGTCCGGGAACTCGCCCCTCACCCCCGCCCCACGCGTCTTCCACCGCCCCAAGGCCCGCTGAGCCGGCCATCCCTGGGAATGGCCGGGAGGGGGCGCACACTCCGGCGACACCCTGAGCGAAGGGGAGCGCAGCTCGGCTGGAGCCTCGGTGGCTGCCCTGGGGACCCGTGGTGTCTCCCGCTTCACGGGGTCCCGGCGGCCCAGGCATCCTGCCAGCCGCAGCTGACGCTCCCGGGCATCTGGGAAATGCCAAGCGCTCTGGATTGCGCTCTGCCCGTCGGCCGCAGGCTGTGGCTGGCATTGCGGTGCTCAGGACCCAACCTCGCGAGGCTGCATTCCCATCCGCCTGGCTCTGCCACACCCGACTGGGGAGAGGAGAACCTAGTCAGTAAATGGTGATACAAAAACTGGCTGACCACACGCAGAAGACTGAAACAGGCTCCTACCTATCACCATACACAAAAATCAACTCTAAATGGATCAAAGACCTAAATGTAAAACCTCACACTATAAGAATTCTAGAAGAAAATGTAGGAAACACCCCTACAGAAATTGGAATAGGCAACCAATTCCTGACCAACTCTCCAAAAGCAAATGACATAAAAGATAAGATAGACAAGTGGGACCTCATCAAACTGAAAACTTCTGCAAAGCAAAAGAAACCATCAAGACAATGAGGAGACAGCCCATGGAATGGGAAAAAATATTTGCCAACTGTAAATCTGACAAAGGCCTAACATCCAGGATCTGCAAGAAATTCAAATGTGCCGCAAGGAAAAAAAACAAACAACCCTATTAAAAAATAAGCCAAAGATATGAATAGACACTTCTCAGAAGAAGACATACAAGCAGCCAACACACACAGGAAAAAATGCTCAGCCTCGCTAATCATCAAAGAAGTGCAAATTTAAGCCACAATGAGATACCACCTAACTCCAGTCAGGATGGCCATCATCAATAACTCAGAAAACAAGAGATGCTGGAGAGAACGTGGGAAAAAGGGAACACTTCTACACTGTTGGTGGGAATAAAACTAGTACAACCTCTGTGGAAAACAGTGTGTCGATTTCTAAAAAATCTGAAAATCGATCTTCCACACAACCCAGCAATCTCCCTTCTGGGACGATATCTGCAGGAACTCAAATCACTCTATAAAAAAGATACCTTCACATCCGTGTTTACTGCAGTATTATTCACAATAACAAAAACATGGAACCGTGTTGCCCATCAAAAGTGGACTGGATAAATTTACATGATGGAATATTATGCAGCCATAAAGAAAAACAAAATTATAAACTTTGCAGCAACCTGGATGGAATTAGAGTCTATAATACTCAGTGATTTATCACAGAAAGAAACATCTGAGTACCACATGTACTCATTCATAAGTGGACCCTGAACATTTATCATAATACTATAAGAGAGGGATTGGCAGTAGTGGGACACTGGTGGGGGGGCAGATAACATCAATAAGGTACCCACACTTTACCTGTACATGACCACCTATGCACCTAACCTTAAATTGTACCC
>NW_007254768.1:91250-93355 GCF_000164805.1 Carlito syrichta | reverse complement strand
TTAGGAAAATGAGGTAAAGTTTGTTGCTAGGTGGGCAGGGCAATGGAAGTCTCTCCTGGAGAATGGCAAGGCAGTTTAAGCAGATCTGTTTTCTCCGCTTGTCTGGGTCCTCTGATTTGGGGTCTCATGCTGAGTGCTCAGCCAGGGTGGACCCAGAGTTCCAGAGCTCCAAAGTTCCAAAGGGCAGGCTCTAGACAGCGAGAGTGGCACTGGGACCCAACAGAGGACTTCAGCCAGAAATGGAACCAGCGTCTCTGAGGGGCGGGTGCCCAGAGCCTCCCTGTGTGACCGGCGGCTTGATGCCGGGTGCCCGGGCTGGAGACAATGCAGCCGGGGAGGGATCTGGAGGGGGCTGGGACCGGAGACTTCCACACACGAGTAGAACGGCAGCAGTGGGGCGGGGGCGCAATATCTGGCCTTGCGTGGGACTGAAGTTCCCGGGCCTGCCCCCAGCGCGGTTGGTGGTGGGCTGGGGGATGGGGGTAGCGAAGTGATAGCCTTTTTGGGAACTCACGTTCAGAGAATCTCACCAGTTCACCTATGCCGTCGCCATCTTGCCCCGTCTCCCCTCTTTAAATTTTCAAAGATGATTATGTCTGCTTTCCTCAATTTCACTTAGTTATACAGTCTTAATGTAGCTTCTTGCTGGCTTTATTTTTATTTTGAAATTCGTAGCACCTCCTCTGCCTCCCAAAGTGCTGGGATAACAGGCATGGTCCACTGCGCCCGGCTGGTAGCTCCATTATTAAGCAAAATCATTAAGTTTTTACATGTTACCTCATTCACCTTTAATTCTCACTACAACCTTGGGTGGCAGTTGTGGCAATAAAATTTCCAGGTCTCTGGAACCTCTTCAGTCCCAGGCAATCCAAACCAGAGATGGCTGGTCACCCTACTACAGTCCCAAGAGGCGGCTGTTACTCACCAAATGTAGTTACAGGAAGGAAACTGAAGCTCTGAGAGCTTCTGCAACTCACATAATGGTCACACAGCTCATCAGTGGTAGACATAGTTAGTTAAGGGTCATACAGCTTGTCAGTGGTAGTTAAGAGTCACACAGTCAGTGGTAGACACAAGGGTAACACAGCTAGTCTGTGATAGACACAGATAAGGGTCACACAGCTAGTCAGTGGTAGTCATTTAAGCATCACACAGTCAATGGTAAACATAGGGGTAACACAGCTAGTCAGTGATGAGTCACACAGCTGGTAGTCAATTAAGAGTCACACAGGGGAACAAGATGGTGATGGCATAGGTGAACTGGTGAGATTCTCTGAATGTGAGTTCCCAAAAAGGCTATTACTTCTCTTCCCCCATCCCCCAGCCCACCACCAACCATGCTGGTGCCAGGCTCGGGAACTTCGGTCCCATGCAGGGCCAGATATTGCGGCCCCCTACTGCTGCTGTTCCACTGTGTATGTGGGAGTCTCCGGTCCCAGCCCCCTCCAACTCTCTCCCCGCCTGCATTGTCTCCAGCCCGGCACCCGGCACCAAGCTGCCGGTCACACAGGGAGACTCTGGGCGCCCGCTCCTCAGAGACATGGGTCCCATTCCTGGCTGAAGTACCCTGTGGGGGCCCAGGGTCACTCTCACTGCTCACCGCCTGCCCTTTGGAACTTTGGAGCACTGGAACTCCGGGCCCACCCTGGCTGAGGCACTCAGCATGAGACCCCAAGCTGGGGGACCCAGACAAGTGGAGAAAAACATATCTGCTTAAACTGCCTTGCCATTCTCCAGGCAGAGACTTCCATTGCCCCACCCACCTATCAACAAACTTTACCTCATTTCCTAAGGCCAGATACTGCAGCCTCTTGCCGCTGCTATTCCACTGCATGCTGGGAGTTTTGGGTCCCTGCCTCCTCCGGCTCTCTCCCCGGCTGTATTGTCTCCAGCCCAGCACCCAGCACCGCCGGTCACACAGCGAGGCTCTGGGCGCCTGCTCCTCAGAGACACCGGCCCCATTTCTGGCTGAAGTACCCTGTGGGGGGCCCAGAACCACTCTCACCACCCACTGCCTGCCCTTTGGAGCTTTGGAACTCTGGAACTCCAGGCCCACCCTGGCTGAGGCACTCAGTGTGAGACCCCAAGCTGGGGGACCCAGACAG
>NW_007254768.1:86987-90486 GCF_000164805.1 Carlito syrichta | reverse complement strand
TCTTTAGGGAATCTTTCTTACATGTCTTTCTTCACTTCTTCCCAGCCCTGTGTCTCTTTCCTACCTGATAGTTGGTATGTATATCTGTTTTCCCTCTCGCACTTCTCTCTTTCTAACTCCCTATTGACCCCCCCTTCCTCCATTATTTTCCTCTTTTGTATGCCCCCTTTTTAAATCTAGGGACCAAGACTACATATTGCTGAATAGACAGACTGTAAAGCAGAGGGAAAAGTGAACAAACCCAGAAGACCTTCATAAGGAAGAACAGGACATTGCAGAAGAGAAATAAAAGCAACCCCACCTTCCCTCAAAAACAGAATTGAAGAAGGGGAGAGAAAGGGGGAGAGGAAGAAAAATCTACAGAAATGAAGAAAAACCAAAAGAAGAGTATGGGTCTCTCCCAGACGCCTGGGAGAGCAGACACTGAGAAAACTGACTTCACAATGCAAATAATGAAAAGCCCCCAGAATGAAGGGTCTCAAACTACAAATGTAGATATCAAGACAATAATGGAGAGATTAAAAAGAATTGAGGAGACACAAGAAGAAACTAGGAAGGAGCTGATATCTGAGATAACAGTAATAAAGAATACTGTGAATGAAATAAATAACAAACTGATAAGCATGGAAAGCAGAATTACTCAAGCAGAAGAAAGAATTTCAGAGCTTGAGGACCAAAATATAGAAATAACCCAAACTCTTAAAAACATAGAAAATAAGCTAAAAAAGACAGAACAAAACCTTCAAGAGATGAGTGACTACCTCAAGAGGCCTAACCTAAGAGTAATCGGACTCCCTGAGGCAGAAAGAGAAACAGAGACCACATTGGAACAAACTTACCATGAGATCATTCAAGAAAACTTCCCTTATCTAATCAGTGATGCAAAAATTCAAACACAAGAGATTCAGAGAACCCCTGAAAGGCAACAAATGAGAAGACCAACTCTTAGATACATAATGATTTGCCTAAATAAAGTAGGCACAAAAGAAAAATCCTAAAGGCAGCAAGAGAAAAAGGCCAGATCACCTACCATGGAAGACCAATCAGAATAGCAGCAGATTTATCTGCAGAAACCCTGCAGGCTAGGAGAGCTTGGAGCCCTATCTTCAAAGTTCTAAAAGATAAACAATTTCAACCAAGAATAACCTACCCAGCCAAGCTAAGCTTCATCAGTGAGGGAGAATTAAAATCTTTCCCAGATATCCAATCCCTAAGAACTTATGCAGCCACAAAACCATCTCTACATGAAACACTTAAGAAAGTACTAAACACAGAAGAAAAGGAAAAAAGAACAACGTTCTTCACAAGAGTACAGGGAAAAGAATAAAATATACATGGACCAACCCCAAAACCAAAAGAAAGACAAAAAAAAAGAAAAAACCAAGTGGAAGAACAACAACTCATTAAGAACTCCATGATAGGGACGAACTCTCACATTTCAATAATTAGTCTGAATGTGAATGGACTAAACGCACCACTGAAAAGACATAGAATGACAAAATGGATAAAATATCACCAGGCAACAATATACTGCCTTCAAGAGACCCATCTCACTAGAAAGGACATACACAGACTCAAAGTAAGAGGATGGGAAACAAATTTTCAGGCGAATGGAACACAAAAGAAAGGAGGAGTCGCGATCCTAATTTCAGACAAAATACCATTTAAGCTATCAAAAATTAAAAAAGATACAGAGGGCCACTACATAATGATAAAAGGTTCACTCCATCAACAAGAAATATCTATCCTAAACATATACGCACCCAACATAGGTGCGCCAACATTCATAAAGCAACTTCTAGGAAAACTAAAGAAAGACATTGACTCTAACACTATCATAACTGGGGACTTTAATACACCACTCACAACCCTAGACAGATCATCAGGACAAAAAAATCAGCAAGTAGATTCGGAACCTCAATGAGACTCTGGACCAAATGGACTTAATTGATACCTACAGAACACTCCATCCAAAGACCACAGAATACACATTCTACTCATTACCGCATGGAACGCATTCTAAGATCGACCACATAATTGGACACAAATCAAGCATAAGCAAATTTAAAAGGACTGAAATTCTACCATGCACCTTCTCGGACCACAGTGGAATAAAAATAAATATTGACACCAACAAGGTCCCCCCAAAACCCACAGATACATGGACACTAAACAGCATGATGCTAAACAACTCCTGGGTCAATGATGAAATCAAAACAGAGATCAAAAGATAACTGGAAACAAATGAAAATAAAGCAACATCTCACCAAAATCTCCGGGATGCCTTAAAAGCTGTAATAAGAGGGGAATTTATATCCCTACAAACACACATGAGGAAAATAGAAGGAACACAAATTAACAGCCTAACAAGCCACCTAAAGAAGCTGGAAAAGCAAGACCACAAAAACCCTAATTTCAGCAGAAGAATCCAGATCACCAAAATAAAAGCCCAAATCCAGGACATAGAAGACAAAAAGATAATACAAAAAATCAATGAAACAAAAAGCTGGTTTTTCGAAAGAATAAACAAGATCGATGGTCCCCTAGCTAGACTGACCAAGAAAAAACGAGAAAAAAATCAAATAAGCACAATCAGAAACACAAAAGATGAAGTCACATCTGACCCTGAAGAAATACAAAAGATCATTAGAGACTACTACGTACACTTGTATGGAAACAAACTTGAAAACCTTAAGGAAGTGGAGGACTTTCTGACATCATACAACCTACCTAAGTTGGAACAAGAAGAAACTGAGACCCTAAATAGACCAATAACAATCAAGGAAATCAACTACATAATAAGAAAACTTCCTTCAAAAAAAAAGCCCTGGACCAGATGGCTTTCCAGCAGAATTCTACAAGACATTTAAGGAGGAACTGATACCAATCCTACTGAAGGTATTCCAGGCGATTGAAAAAGATGGAACGCTCCCCAAATCATTTTATGAAGCCAACATCACATTGATACCCACGCCAGGTAAAGATCCAACAAAGAAAGAAAAATACAGGCCAATATCTTTGATGAACATAGATGCTAAAATTCTCAACAAGATCCTAGCAAACCGGATTCAGCAATACATCTCAAAAATCATCCATCATGACCAAGTAGGCTTCATTCCTGGCATGCAAGGCTGGTTCAATATTCGTAAAACCATAAATGTAATTAAATACATCAACAGATGTCAAAACAAAAACCACATGATCATATCACTAGATGCAGAAAAAGCTTTTGATAAAATCCAGCACCCCTTCTTGATAAAAACCCTTGAACATCTAGGCATACGGGGAACATACCTCAAAATAGTAAAAGCCATCTACGAGAAACCCACAGCCAGCATACTCCTAAATGGACAAAAATTGGAACCAATTCCCCTGAAAACTGGAACTAGACAAGGATGCCCACTCTCTCCCCTCCTGTTCAACATAGTATTGGAAGTCCTGGCTCGAGCAATCAGAGAAGAGAAGGCAATCAGGGATATCCAAATAGGAAAAGAGGAAG
>NW_007254768.1:84107-86542 GCF_000164805.1 Carlito syrichta | reverse complement strand
GTACAAAGGTTAACTCCAAATGGATCAGAGACCTAAATGTAAAACCTCAAACCATTAAGAACCTCAGAAAATGAAAGGAAATACCCTCATGGAAATCGGAACTGGCATCCAATTCCTGAACAAAACCCGAAACCCACAGCTCATAAGAGAGAAGATAGACAAGTGGGACCTTATTAAACTGACAAGCTTCTGCAAAGCCAAAGAAACCATCAAGAGAGCAGGGAGACAGCCTACAGACTGGGAAAAAATAGTTGCCAACACCAGGTCTGACAAAGGCTTAACATCCTGGATCTATAAGGAACTCAAACGTGCCGAAAAGGAAAAAACAAACAACCCCATTATAAAGTGGGCAAAAGATATGACCAGACACTTCACAAAGGAAGACATCCGAGCAGCCAACAGACACATGAAGAAATGTTCAACCTCACTAATCATCAGGGAGATGCAAATCAAAACCACACTGAGATACCACCTAACCCCAGTCAGAATGGCAATTATCAACAAGTCAAAAAATAACAGCTACTGGAGAGGGTGTGGCGAAAAGGGAGCACTTCTACACTGTTGGTGGGAATGTAAACTAGTGCAACCTCTGTGGAAAGCAGTGTGGCGATTCCTAAAAGCTCTAAATACCAATCTCCCATATGACCCTGCAATCCCCCTACTGGGAATATATCCTGAAGAACACAAATCACTCTATAAAAAAGATACCTGCACACGCATGTTTATCGCAGCGTTGTTCACAATAGCAAGAGCCTGGAAACAACCATGCTGCCCATCGAAAGAGGACTGGATTAAAAAAATGTGGTACATATACCCGATGGAATACTACGCAGCCATAAAAAAGAACAAAATCATGAATTTCGCAGCAACCTGGATGGAACTAGACTCTATAATACTGAGTGACCTCTCACAGAAACAAAGATCCGAGTATCACGTGTTCTCCCTCATATAATGGACCTCAAACATCCAATGCAATACTATAAGAATATGACTGACAGTACTGGGAAACTATGGGGGGGGAGGGAGATGGGATTAACAGTAGCAAATATCTGTCTGGGAACGGGGAAGCACCCCATATCCACAGGGTGCCTGAATGAAACGCAATTGTATACCTAAGTCTTAAATGTACCCCACAACTTCATAATAAAAAAAAATAATTAAAAAAAAAAGAGTCACACAGTCAGTGGGAGACACAAGGGGTAACACAGCTTACCAGTGATAGATACAGGTAAGGGTCATGCAGCTAGTCAGTGGTAGATAAGAGTCACACAGTCAGTGGTACCTACAAGGGTAACACAGATAGTCAGAGATAGACACAGTTAAAGGTCAAAGAGCTAGTGAGTGGTAGACACAGGGGTAAGACATCTAGTCAGTGATAGGCACAGTTAAGGGTCACACAGTTAGTCAGTGGTAGTCAGTTAAGAGTCATACAGTCAGTGGTAGACAGAGGGGTAACACAGCTAGTCTGTGATAGACACAGATGAGTGACAGACAAACAGCTAGTCAGTGGTAGTCAGTTAAGAGTCACACAGTCAGTGGTAGACATAAGGGTAACACAGTTAGAGTCAGTAATAGGCACAGTTAACGGTCATACGGCTAGTCAGCATTGACACAGTTAAGGGCCACACGGCTATAAGTGGTAGTCATTTAAGTGTCACACAGTCAATGGTAAACAGAGGGGTAATACAGCTAGTCAGTGATAGAAACAGTTAAGGGTCACACTCGTCAGTGGCAGACACAAGTAAGGATCACAAGGCTAATCAGAGGTAGACACAGTTAAAGGTCACGTGGCTAGTCAGCGGTAGACAGTTAAGGTCGCACAGATAGTCAGAGGTAGATACAAGTAAGGGTCACATGGCTAGTCAGAGGTAGACACAGTTAAGGTCACACAGATAGTCAGCGGTAACCACAGGTAAGAGTCACACAGCTAGTCAGTGGAAGACACGTGGGTCACACGATAGACACAGTTAAGGTCACACAGATAGTCAGAGGTAGACACCGTTAAGGGTCACACAGTTAGTGAGTGGTAGACATGTTTAAGGCTGTGTGGACACGGCTAGCTTAGTGGGAGTATGTGGATTTGACTCAGGCAGAGCGCTGTTTGCTGCAGCACATCACGTGGAACTTCAGAGTGAAAAGGCTTTAGGGTCACAGTGCCCAACCCCTTCATTTGTAGACAGGGAACCCTAGTCTGAGTGGTGAAAGGACCTATCCAAGCTCACAGGGTGAATTAGTTTTGTGTTTCCGAGGGACCGTTGGGCTGTAAATCGGGGAGACTTACAATGTGGCAGGACCTGTCAGGAGGCCTGCTGGTCGGCCATGAAGGGAGCACATCCTACATCTGCTGGGGGACTAGCCCAGGCCAGGTGGGTGTCTCGGGCCAGGGGCCTGTGCCCAGGACCAGAGCTGGGACTGGGACAGGGGTGGGTGGGGGG